>NC_091552.1:30485499-30490499 GCF_042767895.1 Penaeus vannamei | reverse complement strand
ATATGCATAGTTTTACATGAAAGAAATGTGGAGATGATGATTGACTGGTGCAAAGTTGTAATGACATTTGGTTTTAGTTTGCTCTTTTCATGATACAGTATTTCATTTATTTATTTTTATTTTTTTGTCTATCTCTGTGTAGTTTTGTTTATCTGAGTGTAAGACTCAGTTTGTTTGACTCCTTTACCAGAATGATACAATCATTATGAATATAAGTAACATATTTATTATGGCTGTTAAAGGCTTTCATCGTTATCGAAATGACATCCGTTATTATAGTTAGTATCATTACAAGTACCATGACAATTCAATATCATTGTTTTCGCATTCTCACTTACACAGACATTTTTTTTTTCAGATACTTTGATCTTAACACCTCCCCCTCCCCCAATACTCATTTCCTCCTCTCCTCCTCCCCACTCCCCTCAGCTCCCTCCACCCCCTACCTCCTCCACTTCCCCCTCTACCCCTTCAGATAACAAAAGCAAAACACTTCGGCTGCAAAGGCACGTAGAGAGTCGATTGTATTACAATGTGAGGTTTCTTTTCGTTCTGTTTTGCGTAAGACAATTTTCTTTGTTCCTGAGATCTTGCATAATCAGTCTGATTCCTTCGAGAACCAGTCGCTTCCGTGTCCTGTTGCGAAAGCGGGACGTAATTATATAATAATTAAAAAAAGAGACAGAATAATGTATACAGAGAGATAGATAGATAGATAGATAGATAGATAGAGAGAGAGAGAGAGAGAGAGAGAGAGAGAGAGAGAGAGAGAGAGAGAGAGAGAGAGAGAGAGAGAGAGAGAGAGAGAGAGAGAGAGAGAAAGAGAGATTTAAATTTAGATTTAATTTTATTTTGCCTATAAATCTTCCCCTGTGTGCTAGGGAATGGCCAGGGTTACCATTACCATCCACTGGCAGAGCGCGGGATTGGACGCATGTCAGCAAGATTGCTAGACGAGAATTACCGTTGCAGAACACAGCAGACAGAGAGAGAAAGAGAAAGATAGAGGGGGGGAGGGAAAGAAGAAGAAGAATAGAGAGAAAAGAGAGAGAGAAGAAGGAAAAGAAGAAGAAGGAGAAGAATAGAGAGAAAAGAAAGAGAGAGAGAGAGTGGAAAAGAAGAAGAGAAAAGAGAGAGAGACAGAGAGAGGATGGATTAGAAGAAGAATAAGAAAAAGAGATAGATAGAGAGAACCGGGAGACAGACAACGAAAAGAGACAGAGAGAGAAAGACAAAGAACCCGTAGCCCGAGGCGAACGCGGAAAACAACAGACGCGTGAAACAAGGACACGGGCGACGCATCCGCCGTTCGAGCGCGTTCCGATCCCTTGCCTCGAAGCCCTTGTCTCGTCCCGGAAGGTGAAACGCGCTTCGAATCTCCGAATTCATGAGGATCGTCTCTCGATCTTGAGCCGTTTTAAATGCCTTTAAATTCCCTTAGCTTTGAAAATGAAAAAAAAAAAGTTCTTTGTATCTTATTTAAATATATTCCCTCCGCTAAAACATTTCACTAGAGGTAAGCTATTCTTCGTAAATCTAATGAAATATATACGTCAATTCATCTTCCTAGAATATCTCACACAGGCCTTAACTCCATGATTTAATTAAGTCATTTTTTTTACCAGAATTATTCCTAGAAACAAGACTGTAACCTTTTTCTAACATTTCCTCATTGCAAAGGTTTTGCAAGCTGCAATATGATGAAAAGAACAGAATCACTAAACAATATTGACAAAAATGTTGAAAATCAAAGAGAAAGCAATGTTTTCAAAAACAAGAAATCAATTCGTATTGAATTTATGCTTTAAGTACGTATTTTTTATTACAGTGAATCCATAATCCATAATCCATAATATATTATTATATCTTATACAAAGTCTGAATAAATCTTTGAAAAACAATGTATAAAAAAAGTACTTAAATCGAATAATATAGGAGAAACGATACTTGAATAGATAAAAAAAAGTAAAACGATAACAACATTATTAATGTGGTGATGGTAATGAGGATAATGATAGTTCAAATAATGATAATAATAGTGATTATAATGATAACAATAATAAAAGCAATGATCATAATAATAGTAACAATAACAACGACAACAATAATTAAACTGATAATAATAATGATAATAATAAATCCAAGGATAACAATACTGATAATGATAGTAACAATACCAATATTAATAAAAAATAATGATATGTAATAACCTAACTCATTTCCTGCTCCCCTCAATTCCCCCCTACCTCCTCCCCTACCCCCTCTACCCCTTCAGATAACAAAAGCAAAACACTTCGGCTGCAAAGGCACGTAGAGAATCGATTGCATTACAATGTGAGGTTTCTTTTCGTTTTGTTTTGCGTAGGACAGTCTTTTCTTTGTTCCTGAGATCTTGCATAATCAGTCTGATTCCTTCGAGAACCAGTCGCTTCCGTGTCCTGTTGCGAAAGCGGGACGTAATTACATAATAATAAAAAAAGAGACAGAATAATGTATACAGAGATAGATAGATAGATAGAGAGAGAGAGAGAGAGAGAGAGAGAGAGAGAGAGAGAGAGAGAGAGAGAGAGAGAGAGAGAGAGAGAGAGAGAGAGAGAGAGAAGAGAGAGGGAGAGGGAAAGTAATAATAACGATAGCAATATCATAAAGCAAAAGCAATGATAATACCAATAAAGACAATAATAACAACAGTAAAGAAATAGTTACAATAATAACGATAATAACAAAAAAATGAAAATGATAATGATGACAATGATAAGTAATGGTAATTATTACCTTTTAAAAGATTATAGCAAAACTGATAATGGTAATTCTTTAGTATTGAGAATGTTGGATATCAAAACCGTAATTCATATAACAATGATAACAATGTAAATAAGAGGCTGTTAATGTTAAGGATGATAATGCTAATAATGATAATGATGATGCTTAAAAAGATGATAATAGTAATAATAACAATAGTAGTGATAATAGAAATGATTAATGATAAAGATAATGATAATGATATTAATAATAATAATGATAATAATGATAAAGGTAATAACAATGATATTGATAATACCAGTAATGTTAATAGAACTATTAATAACAACAATAAGAACAACTGTAATAACAACAATAATAGTAATGATAGTAAGTACATTGATAAAAATAACTATAATAATAATGACAGTAACTTCAACAACAACAACAACAATAATAATAATAATAGTAAAGATAATAACAAAAGAAATGATATTTATAATCACAACAACAACAATAATAATAATAATAATAATAATAATAATGATAATAATTGGATTATAATAGTAATGATAAAAATAATAATAATGACATTAATGATAATAATGATAATCAAAATCATAACAAAAACAATAACAGCAATGATCACGATGATAATGACAATGACGATAATAATAATGATAGTAGTAGCAATAATAATGATGATGGTAGTAGCAATACTACTATTGCTACTAGTTATGATAATGATAAGGACAAACATAATGGCAAAAACATCAAAAATTATAACAATAATGATATCAATAACAATGAAAGTGATAATAATATCAATAATGATAATAGAATGATGTTGATAATAATGATGATACTGATGATGATAATACTAATGATGATAATAATAATAATAATATTAATAATAATAATAATAATAATGATAATAATAATGATAATAATAATATTGATAATAATAAAAATGATGATAATAATAATCATTTTAATAATAGTAATAATAATAATAATAATAATAATAATAATGATTATGATAATAATAATAACAATAATGATAAAAATAATGATAATAATAATGATAATAATAATAATAAAAATAATGACAAAAACAATGATGATAATGATAATACTGATAATATCAATAATAAAGATAATAGTGACACTAATAATGAAGATGATGATGATACTGATAACATTGATAATAATGATAATGAAAATGATAATGTTAATTGTAATCATAATCAGAATGATAATGAAAGTAACAAAAACAATATTGATATAGAAAAATATTAGTAGTCGTAATACAAACACTACTACTAATTCTAATGATAATAATAGCAATGATAATCATCATAATAATAATATTTATAATAATGATAATTGCAATAATAATGACAATAGCAACAGCACAAACAACAACAAAAATTATAATAATGGTAATAATGATAAAATAATACCAATGAACATACTAATGACAGCAAAACAACAACGATAATGATAATAGTAATAATGACAAAAGGAACAGTGGTAATGATGACAATGATAATGATAATGATAGCAATGATAGCAAAATAATAATAACAGTAATAATAATAGTAGTAATAATAATGATAATAATATAACAACAGGAATAGTAAAACTACTAATAACAATAGCTATAAAAATAACAGTGACAATACCAGTGATAATAGTAATAAAAAGGATAATGATAATGCTAATGCTAGTAAAAATAACAATAACAATTAGTTATAACAATAAAAAACATTGAGGTTAGTAACAAAAGCAATTTTGACAGTTACAATAATAGTAATGATACTAATGATGATGATAATAATAATAATAATAATAATAATAATAATAATAATAATAATAATAATAATAATAATAATAACAACAACAACAACAACAACAACAACAACGACAACAACAACAACAACAACAACAATAATAATAATAATGATGATAATAATAAAAATAATAATAGTAATAATAATAATCATAACAACAACAACAACAACAACAACAACAACAACAACAACAACAACAACAACAAAAATAATAATAATAATAATGATAATAATAATAAAAGCAATGACAATAACAATAACAACAAAAATAATGATAATGATATTGATAACAATAATAATTGCAATAATAGTAATAATGATAATGATAATAGTAATAAGGATAATGATAATAATGTCAATAATAATCATACTGATAATAATAATGATTAGTATGATTATGATAAC
>NC_091552.1:30437999-30440499 GCF_042767895.1 Penaeus vannamei | reverse complement strand
TTCTAGGATGAGGAGGTCGAGTCTGTTAGGTGTGGAAGACAGAATTTTAAAATCACTATGAGTGAAAGGATGGTCTTCTGTTTGTGAATGATGGCGGATAGCGGAGAAAGATGTTCTTATTGACTTACCCATATGCTCAAGTATTCTATGTTTGAACCATCGTGTAGATGATCCAATGTACCTAGCATTGCATCTAGGACAGTTAAAAATATACACAATATTTGAACATAATTCTGAGGGCAGAAGCATTTTCATTTTAAAGAAAGAGTTGATATTATAGGAGTTCACAAAAACAATGTTGAATTTAATTTGTGGGAATGAATGTTTCAGTATCTCACGTAATTGTTTACGGATGGTGAAGCTTATATGTCCAAGATACGGTAACTTTATATACTTGGTTTCTTTGGGAGCAGTCTGTATTTTCGTGGGTGGACATAATTTGTTATCTAGGAATGATCTAAGTGTCTTGTAAAATACGTTGTCAGGATAGCCATTGTTATTGAAGTAATCAACTAAGAATTTCATTTCTTTGTCAAACTGCATCCAGGTGGAACATATGTTGAAAGCTCTGTTGATTAGAGTGGCGATACTGTTAATCTTATATTTCATAGGTGAGAAACTCAACATTGTTTTTGTGAACTCCTATAATATATATTAATAATTTATTAATATGAAATATATATATATGTTCACACACACACACACACATTTATGTCTATTAATTTTTTTTTAATCAATTTATCTATAAGACGGATAAAGAGAGAGAGAGAGAAAGAGAGAGAGACAGACTGACAGACAGACAGATAGAGTGAGAGAGACAGAGACATAGATAGAGAGATAGATACTGGGAGATATATATAAACATATTGAAGTATAGCTTTTTTTTCGAAAGTAAGCCTTTTTAAAGTTTTCCCAAAGTTTTTTTTTTCAGAGCTGAGTTGATTACTTGTCTCGCTGAAAATGAAAGAGATGATCAGTAAAGGAAAAAGGAAGCTGGTGGGTGGTGGTGGGGGGGGGGGTGAGGATGATGCTTTTAAAGCGTATATTTATTAATTTATTATTTTTTCGTAATTAGCCTGTATTCAAAATGCTTTTTTTTTGGGGGGGGGCGGCTCTTGATAATTTATTTATTATCATCTGTCTGGAATTTACATATACCAGTCAGTACGTATTTAGTATACTTCTCTCTCTCTCTCCATCCGACTCTCCAATAATGCACTGTTATGATAATCGTTTATTTATTAATCATTATTGCTATTACCATTATTTTTTTATTCTGTTTATTTATTTATTTATTTATTTACTATTATCATTATTATTAGTATTTTGCGACAAATCGGCTAGAACGAAGCACATTCTTGAAGTGAAATTTGGATAAGACAGAAGACGAAGGAAAAGTGATGATGATGTAATGAAAGCACACGAACAAATAAATGAAAGTATGAGACATAATGGTTACGATAGCTGTGATGATGATGATAATATTATCAGGATAGAAGCAGCGATATCTAAGTTTATGACAGAAAGAGTATTGATGATGCCATGAAGGTCTGAGAAATTTAGTTCAAGTATGGCTGTTATGAGGTTAAGGACAGATTCTAAAAGTACTAACATGTGCAATTTCTCCCTTCCCTTTCCCTTGCCCTCAACCAATCCTTTCTGCTGTTTCCCATTCTTCCCCTTTCGCTTCTTCACCTTCCTCTCTACTTATCCCCCACCCCCATTCCGTTCGCATTCCTACCAATTTCCTCCCTCTCTCCACTCTCTTTCCTCCTCTCCCCTCTTTGTTCCACTACCCACTCCTCCGTTGTTACTCCTTCCCCTCCTCCGCCCACCATACGCCCCCCCCCTTCCCTCCCTTCCAAAACGCCCACAGAAAGTACCGCAATCCAGCTGAGAATCGAATTACCTGCACAGAGGCGAGCGAAACAAGACTCCGACCATCTCATCCTTTAACCCTGCCCCCTCTAATCCGTGCCCCTCCCCTCCCAACCCTCTGCACTCCTAGCCCCCCTTTCCACTACCCTCTCCTTCCCCCAACCCCTCAACCCTAGCCCCCCTTCCCATCCCTTCCCCTTCCCCTAACCCCTAAACCGTAGCCCCCCTTCCCACGCCCTTCCCCTTCCCCCAACCCCTAAACCCTAGCCCCTCTTCCCCTTCCTCCAATCCCTAAACCCTAGCCCCCCTTCCCCTTCCCCCAACCCCTCAACCCTAGCCCCTCTTCCCAGCCCCTTCCCCTTCCCTCAACCCCTCAACCCTAGCTCCACTTCCCACCCTCTTCCCCTTCCCTCAACCCCTCAACCCTAGCCCCTCTTCCCATCCCCTTCCCCTAGCCCCTCTTCCCACCCCCTTCCCCTTCCCCCAACCCCTAAACCCCAGCCCCTCTTCCCACCCCCTTCCCCTTCCCCCAGCCCCTCAACCCTAGCCCCTCTTCCCACCCCCTTCCCCTTCCCCCAACCCCTAAACCCCAGCCCCTCTTCCCACCCCCTTCCCCTTCCCC
>NC_091552.1:30422999-30425499 GCF_042767895.1 Penaeus vannamei | reverse complement strand
CTTACGCACACACACACACTGTTAATGGTAATTTTGCTATCTTTACGATAAACATCATTAAAGCTGTTATTGTCGTTATTTCTATTGACAGTCGTTACAGAAACATCATTAGTTATAAAGTGGGAGCCAGAAGCACTTTTAACATATTCATTATCAGTATTACAACCATCATCATCATGTCTCTCTCTCTCTTCCTGTCTTTGTCTCTCTCTCTCGCTCTCTCTTCTCTTCGTGCTCTTCCCCCCCCTCTCCCCTCACCAAACATTTCGCCTCTCCTCTCCCTTCTTCTCTTTCCATCTCTCTCTCTCCTCTCTCCTTCCTCACATCCTCTCATCTCCGTCCTCTCTTTCTCTCACCCTCTCTCCTCTCTCTTCTTCCTCCTCTCTCCTTTTTCTTCCTCTCCATCTCCTCTTCCACCTTCTCTCCTTCCTTTCTCTCCTTTCCTTCCTTTCTTTTCATCACCCTCTCTCCTCTCTCTCTCTTCCTCTCCCTCTCCATCTCCACCACCCCCACCCCCTACCCCCCACCCCCGGACTGCCCTGCAAGGTGTTTCGTTTTCCATGATTTAGCGGACGATAATTTTAGCGAGAGGCAATATCCCGCCACGAAATTTGATTTTATTTTTCGGCCATTTTTCCCTCGTAAACCGCATTTTATATATCATTGGCCAGGTGACCTTGGCCGGGCTGGAATTGAGCTGAAGCCACTGGATATTATTACTTATGACCTTTTTTCCCGTTCTGGTCTTTTATTTTCTGTCTTACTCTCTATTATCGGCCGAGTAGATCTTTTTAAATTTTCATTTATTCCTTTGTTTTATTCATTTTTATCAGTTTTCTTTTTTGATCTCCGTTATAATCATTATCTTTTATATCAGATGCTAACAATTATTGTTCTTATCACTAACAAAATCATCTATATTCTTTCTGTTCTCTTTATTCTTTGTCATTATCATCATTACTCTTCTTGCTTATCATTATCATTTTTATTACTTTTGTTATATTGATTATTCATGTTTCATCATGCATTTTTTTCATCCCTATGATCATCTCTGTTATTATCGTTATTCTTATCAATATTAATATTGTCAGTTCTTATTATTGTTATTATTATTATCATTATCATTATTATAATGATGATAATAATAATTATTGTTATCATTATTTTTGTTATCATAGTTATTGCTATCATTCTTCTTCATCTTATTATTATTATTATTATCATTTTTATTATCATTATTATTATCGTTACTGGTTTTATTATCATAATTATCATTTTTATCATTATCATTATTATCATAATTATCAATATTATTACTATTTTTATTACTTTTTGTCATCACAATTGTTGTTATTGTCACAATTTATCATTATCATTTTCATTATTACTATCATTATCATAGTTATTATTATTATTATCATTATTGTTACTATTATTATTTTATTATTATTATTATTTATTATTATTATTATTATTATCATTGTTATTAATATCAAGATGCTTATTGTAATTGTTGATATCATTATTTTTATCATTATTACTTCCTTGATTACTATTACTATCATTTGTTTATCTATCATTATCACTATTATCATTACAAGCATCAGTGATGAAAATATTATCGTCATTACTATTATCATCGTTATTATTATCATGATTGTGATTATTATCATTACTATTATCATTATTATTATTATTATTATTATTTTCATTATTATGATCATTATTGTTATCATTATTATCATTATTATTATTATTATTATTATCATTTTTATTATTATTATTATTATTATTATTATTATTATTATTATTATTATTATTATTATTATTATTATTACTATTATTATCATCATTATTATTGTTATTATTATTATCATTATTGATATTATTATCATTACTATTTACTAAGACTATTATCATTATCATTAATATTGTAATTTATTATCATTATCATTATTATAACTATTGTTATTATTATTATCATTATTATTATTTTTATTATTATTTAATTATTATCATTATTATCATTATTATTATTATTATTATTATTGTTATTATTATCATTATTATTATTATTATTATTATTATTATTATTATTACTATTGTTATTGTTATTGCTATTACTATGACTATTACCATTATTGTTATTATTATTGTTATTATCAATTTCATTATCATTATTATCATTATCATTACTATTATTATCATTACTGTTGTTATTGTTATTATTATGTTAATTATCCATATCATTATCATTATCATTGATATTATTATTGTTATTATTATTATTCCCGCCACCATTATCATCATCATTATCATTTTCATAATCATCATCATTATCATCACTATAGTTATTATTGTTATGATTATTGTTATTATTATTATCATTATCATTAATGTTATTATCATTAATATTGTTATTGTTATTATTATCATCATCATCCTCATAATCATTATTGTTATAATCATTGCCATCACATACATGCATATATATATACAT
>NC_091552.1:30400499-30405499 GCF_042767895.1 Penaeus vannamei | reverse complement strand
ATATATATATATATATATATATATATATATATATATATATATATATATATATATATATATATATATATATATATATATATATATATATATATATATATATATATATATATATATATATATATATATATATATATATATATATATATATATATATATATATATATATATATATACTTACATATATATATATATATATATATATATATATATATATATATATATATATACATATATATATATATATATATATATATAAATATATATATATATATATATATATATATCTATATTTATATATTTATAAATATGTATATATATATATATATATATATATATATATATATATATATATATATATATATATATATATATATATGATGGGATGTATCTGGCAATGAGTAAGAGTGGAGTCGTTCTTCTGATCAGTGTTATTAAGTGCTAAAATTACGTGTCCAAAGTGATCTGTGATAGTGCTACATAGGAGAGAAAAAATCGTGAATGTATAGAGCATATAATCCAACCAAAATAGAAATAATAATTCATCTGATAACCTCACAAGTTTATAAAATGTATTATCGGACCATACGTACGCGGACTTTTTTAAACCAACAGGAGTGCCAGAAAGTGCCAACTAGGAATACTAGGATTCATTACAGTGTTTGAGAAGTTCATTAGTTCATCGAGAGTGCCTCAATATTCAGAATCAGTGAAAAGAAAATAATAATAATGATCTCCCCCCATGAAAAGTATACCAAATTACGAAAGCATTAGGAAATGATAAGCAACACCTGTGCCACAGGTCGCCGAGTAACAGTGCCAACCGCGCGGGCATTTCAGTTTCCACTCAAGTAGATTTGCTAAGGAACAGTCAACGGCCAGTATGTAAGTACAGTACATCACAAAATCAGGTAAGTTAAAAATGGTTCCTATAAAGCGTAAAGTATCATCTGACATTCGACAGAAGAAACGCCTGCTTAATCAAGTAATAATAAAGCATAATTCAAGCTTTGGCACCTCAGATGAGCGCCAGACGCCGACCCTATGACCTGCGGTCAGCCGAGGCCGCACCCCGTTAGGCTTAACAACAGCTAAGGAATGCGACGCCGCTCCGAAAAATTGCCAGATACAAAATCACCCTTATAACTCCCTTTATCCCAAACCCCATCCTTACCCCCTCCAATACCATCCTAAATCCTCCCACACCACCCGCATCCTTCCCTCAATTCCTCTGCTGCAACACTACAATTTAAGGACATTATAATGCATGGGCTCATTATAATGGAGTGCGTGTGTGCGCCTATGCAGACTGTTCATACGTTCGTGCGCGAGTATGAGCGCGTAGGCACGAAAGTGCGCAGGTGCATATGTGCGCATGTACATGCGTATATATGTGTACAGGTTCATATGAGTATAGGCGAGTTTAAATTCATGTGCGGATACATGGGTATGTATGCTGCTGTTGTCTACGTAAGGCTATAAGGTTCCATATAGCTTTGGGATAGAGTACATTATATATGGGTATGTTCCGTGCTTATACATGAGGGTATACATGGGTTTAAAGGCGTAAATATGCAAATTTGTACATATGGTGTATATATTCATGCATGAATGTGTACATTTACATGTGTATATAAGCATGTATATATGTGTATGTGTATATAGGTATGTATAATGTGCGTGTTTATGTGTATGCGTGGGTGAATGTATAGGTAGACATATGTAGGTATTTATATGTGTATACGTAAAGGTATACGTATATAGGTGTGTGCAGGATGTAGGAAGGTGGATAAATAATTAAGTATATGTATGTATGTAAGTACGTATGTATGTACGTAGAGGTAGTTATATGTAAAGCAAGTACAGATATATACACATATGTAAAGGGGGGGGGGGGCACTAGTGTATGCTGCAAATGTATGTGCTCATATACGGATGCGTGAGCACATGCAGGGATAGATACATGCGTATGTATAATGATAGGTAGGTTTGCGAGGTATGCAAAAAGGGGTGTTTACATATACACGGGTGAGTATACACTCATGTATACTCACTCACTTATCAATAACATATAACAAGCGCATAAACGGACAGGCGATGTGAACATATAACTAGGTCAGACTATGATGGACATGTATGTAGTTATTTATAACGTAAGAATAAGTATCCATATCCATAAGCATAGATACAAGAATAAATGTGTATGCTTGCATATGCATATGCGTGGGAATGAGCATAGGCGTAGTACTTAGAGCATGTGCGGGAATGAATATGTCTGCATCAGGTGCACATACGCACAAATTAAGCTAATAAATAAAATAAAATAAAACATATATGCACTTCTGATAATTAAGCCCAGCTCACGGGAGTAGTGAGCAGGCCGTGCATTGCCGCTCCTAAGTCCACTCCAGGTAGGACCAAACCTGCTGGGGGGGACTTATCAATGGCATTCCGGCTAAATTACTCCCCTCCCACCAAGATACACCTAAGCCAGTAGGTGGGAGGTAAATCGGCTGTCCACCTCCATGAACAAACGCATCCAGCCATGGCCCCCATTCCCCGGAGGCGAAGGAGCCCCTGGTTACGGCGGCGATCAGGATCGCTCCGGAGCAGGGGGTGCTAAAAATATCCGGGTAAAGACAGGCCGCCCCACGTTGATGAACCTTTGCACATACAATATAAGGACCATGAGAACTGAATCCGACTTACTAGCTTTACTAGAGGAACTCTCTTCCATTAAATGGGATGTAGTAGGACTCTGCGAAGTTAGAAGACTAGGCGAAGAGCAGAAGTTAATAAATGAGGGACACGTGCTCTATTGGAGAGGAAAACCTCTGGGTAGCAAACAGGAATTAGGGGTAGGATTCTTAATACACAAACGCTTAGAAAAGAACATTGTAGAATTCTATAGTGTCAGCGAAAGAGTGGCTTCTGTAACAATAAAACTAAACACTAGGTACAACTTAAAAATTATTCAAGTCTATGCTCCAACCTGCAGCCACAGTGATGAAGAAATAGAGAGCTTCTATGAAGATGTTCACTTAGCCAGCGAGAGAACAAAATCCCATTTCACAATAATTATGGGGGATTTTAATGCCAAAATAGGTAAAAAGACAGAGGGCGAAACCGCAGTAGGGAACCATGGAATAGGCACTAGGAACGAGAGGGGACAAATGCTAGTCGAATTTGCGGAGGCTCGATCACTCAGTATCATGAATACATTCTTCGAAAAAAGACTAGAACGGAAGTGGACATGGAAGTCGCCTTCTGACGTCAAAAACGAAATTGACTTCATAATTTCAAATAGGCGCGATATAATAAAAAATGTAGAGGTTATAAATAAAGTAAATGTAGGCAGCGACCATAGAATGGTGAGAGGCGAAATTAAAATACATCTCAGAAGGGAAAGGAACAAACTAATGAGTAAACCACAGCCAAACTTGGCTAACTTGAGGATCAGAGCAACAGAATTTAGCCTAAACATCCAAAACAGATATTCACTCCTCCGCGACGAAGATCTCAACATCGACCAAATCAATAAACAGTTCAATGACATAATAAAAGAAGCTGCACTTGAAGTAGGCGGAAAGAACGACAATCGAAGCTCCAGCAAGCTCTCGGTAGAAACTAAACAGCTTATGCAAAAACGTAGAGACATGAAAGTATCGTCAAATAGGGACAAGATAGAATTGGTTGAACTAACAAAGACCATAAATAAAAAGAAGAGGGAAGATGTACGGAAATTCAATACTCAAATAATAAATGAAGCAGTGATTTCAGGTACCAGCATGAAAGCAGCTAAAAGAAGACTAGGAATAGGGAGAAATCAAATGTATGCAATTAAGAAACCAGACGGAGAAGTAACACATAACAAGAATGAAATCATCAAAGTAGTGGAAGACTTTTACAGGGATCTATACAACTCAAACGAACAGCCACAAATAGAAGCAAACGCGGTAACTAGCGACGTACCTAATATCACAAAAGAAGAAATAAAAAGAGCACTTAAAGGCATGAAGAGAGGGAAAACACCAGGCGAAGACGGAATTAGTATAGACCTCATATTAGATGCAGGAGACATCGCAACAGTGAAACTAGCCAATCTTTTTAACAAATGTCTTCTCAGCGGAAAAACTCCGAAAGCCTGGAAAAATGCAACAATTATCTTGTTACACAAAAAAGGCGATAAAAAGGATTTAAAAAATTACCGACCCATAAGCCTCCTTTCGGTTACTTACAAACTGTTCACGAAAGTCATTACAGCTCGCATCTCTGACAGTCTGGATTCCAGCCAGCCTAAAGAACAGGCAGGCTTCCGCAGCGGATTCTCAACAACAGATCACATCCACACGCTCACACAAATAAGAGAAAAAGTAAACGAATATAGGAAACCCCTGTGTATGGCATTCATCGATTATGAAAAGGCATTTGACTCTGTACAAATACCAGCAGTATTAGGTGCTATTCAACAACAGGGAGTTGAGGAGGTATATTGTAATATCTTGGAAGATATATACAAAGATGGGACAGCAACCATCAAACTCCACACAGAAACCGATAAAATACCAATTAAAAAAGGCGTTAGACAGGGCGACACCATCTCACCAAAGCTGTTTACAGCCTGCCTCGAGGAAATATTCAAGAAACTAGAATGGGAAGGGAAGGGTATCAAAATAGGAGACGAACACCTAAACAACCTAAGATTTGCAGACGACATTGTTCTCCTTAGTGAATCAGCTGATGAACTGCAGCAATTAATAAACGATCTGAATAGAGAAAGCCTAAAAGTCGGACTTAAGATGAACAAGAAAAAGACTAAGGTTATGTTCAACAGCAGAGTCCCACTCAAACAAATACATGTACAAGGCGAAGCACTAGAGGTAGTAGACAGGTATATATACCTAGGACAACTCGTGCAGACAGGCACATCAAGTGAACAGGAAATAAAGCGACGAATCAGTCTAGGCTGGAGTGCCTTCGGCAGGCACAGTAGCACACTAAGA
>NC_091552.1:30385499-30387999 GCF_042767895.1 Penaeus vannamei | reverse complement strand
AATTGACAACCTCCCCTACTGCAATCCTCCATGAATGAACTCTCCTAGGAGTTAAGGACAAGCTTCTATTGAAAAAGGATTATCTGTCTATGAGAAGAGCAAAAGTATGGTGCCAAGTCACCTACAGTAATTATAACTCGAGTTAGGCACTCCACAAGGTGAGTTTTTTTTTCCTCTTCATTATTGAACATACTTATGCACTCTGCAAGCTTAATAGTGAGTTAGGAAACCTATGCAGTGTCATCCTATGCTGATGATATTCTCATTCAGGTCTTTGATAAGGGGGAGTATGTTTATTATATTCAGTAAAAGTACACTTTCCTTGAATTCATAATCAACCCTATCAAGACTAAGTATATTTCCAGATCTCGTAGACTGTCATACATTTCAAGATTAGGTGGACAAGTCATTTTAAAAAATGACACCTCTAAGTATTTTGGTGTTATGTTGATTGCTCCCCACCTCATGTCCCACAATCCCGCTTCACTCGGGAAATTGTTCAGAACCTCAGGGAATGTTGACTGGATCGCGTTAAACCTTTACTGTGTATGAGCATCAGATACATTGGTGCTTCCTTAAGGTTCCTAAGGTTGAGTACATTTCCCTTGTTAAGTCCATGATAGCTATGGGAGCCCGGTTAGTATATTGCCTCAAAATGCTCTCAATCTCCTTGAAGTCTTACAGAACAAAGCCTTAAGTCAGTCTTAGTTGCCCAATGACTGCTAAGTTATTGTCACGGTCGTATTACTCAAGTCAACACCATACTCGGCATCAGACTTCTGCAGCTTCAGTCCAGGCCACAAATTTCCGTTGCATTGTCTCATGTGTCCAATAGCAGAGTTAGGCACGTCCGGCGGCCACGATACTCTAATCTCATAAAGTCCAACTTAGAATGGAAAGCCAAAATTATTCTCAGCTTCAGTGTGTGTGGAACGATGATTTTATCAACATCCCTGAAGCAACACTTATTCACTTCACTTTCAATACCCTTCACCAAATTTCTAGCCTATCTGAGCAAGGTATACGTGTCAGTATACTGGATACCTTCTCATATAGGAATATCAACCTGTGACGAAGTAGATCAGTTAGCAAAACTAGCACTTCCCCATGAAGAACGATATCATCATCGGGGAGCTAACGCCGCATCCACCCATTGCTTCCACCAACGAGGATTCCGCATGGTGACCATCGCTGCAGCCTGACCAGTAATAGGTGTAGCCACCTATACTAATCGTGCCGCTGCCAGGTCTTCGCACTTCCGAGGGAGCAGCCACCTCATCTCTCAGTCATCCCAGTAGACAGTAGATGCAACCGATCATCCTGACTCTGCCACCCCCGCCGACGCTGCCCCAAATAAAGAGGGGCGGCAGACTGCGGGACCCAACATCCACCTGTGGGGTTCCGCTATCTGTCCTTCAAATGAAAAAGGGTGTTATCAGCTGTCTTCGAGATTATGAGGACCGGGGATAGACCACCGAAAATCTGAAGAAAAGTGGACATGATACCATCTGGCATTATGAAAGTATCGTAGGGACATGATTCTGACAAACCATATAAAGTTTATAATGGCCTGTCTCGGAGACAGCAGGTTACGCTAACCAAGCTATGCATAGGATATCAATGCACTATACACTATGTACAGAATGCAGAATTGGACGCCAATTCGGTTACGTATCACCACTGCAAAATGTGCATTGTGCCCAAATCGCATGATCTTACACATTACTTTGTTGCTCAAAAACTGCATCCTATCGATCAAATAACACTGTCCAGTGACCAGCACTTACTGATTATAATTAGTTTTATCATAGACACTAGCCTTGTCTTCGATATGATTAGCGATATAAATTTTTTTTTTATCAACTAGATATGTGAATAACATAAGCATAATGTCACAGACCTTCAGGCATGCAAAACTAATGTTTGATTAACAGCCCTTTACATAATTATAAGCGCAGTTTGGATAGATGTTGTTGCATCTTACCCTGTTTTTCTACAAGGCATGTACACTGTTCTGTAAATAAATCTTATCAAATCAGATCAATCTCTCTCTTAATAGTGATAAAATTCAATATGATAGCAATTATGGTAACAATAACAGCAACAGTAAGGATAATGATGATGAGAATAAGAATGTTAATACAGACAAATAATGATAAGGATAATGAAAATAACAACATCAGCAACAATGACATTTACAATAATAATAATAATAATAATAATAATAATAATAATAATAATAATGATAATAATAATAATAATAATAATGGTAATAATGATGATGATGATAATAATGGTAACAATAATAATAGTAATGATAATGATAATAATAATGTAATAATGGAATGATTATGATGATAACAATAACAACAGTAATGATAAGAATGATAACACAAACAATGATAATGGTAATAACAGCAACAATAATCATAATAATGATAATGATTATACCAATAAAACAATTATTACAATAATGATAATCATTGATGATTAATTCAAT
>NC_091552.1:30380796-30384999 GCF_042767895.1 Penaeus vannamei | reverse complement strand
TATATATACATACGTATTTGCATCGGATCAAATCCTTGGCTGGTGCAATATCAAGCGCTGATATCTTCAATTGGGCAAGGGATCGATATCGATGGAAACTTGTGACAGCCAAAGCTTGTATTTAGTGTAGCACCTAACCGAACCAAAGGTTTCACTAGGTTTAATGAAGGTCAATCTTGATTCACAAATAAAAACCTAGTCAAATATGGGCTTTAGATGTCGTGCTGCGATGCGTGTGAATGACGCCACAGTCAAGTGATGGTAGAAGGTTTCCGTTGTACATCCTATCTAGATAATTAATAATGTTGCATTACAAAGCAAAGCATGATACAAATATACATTATACAATATAGTACAAAATTATTTAACCTCAATCTCACTTATTTATGTACTGTATATATATATATATATATATATATATATATATATATATATATATATATATATATATATATATATATATATATATATAATTGTGTGTGTGTGTGTGTGCGTGTTCTAACCTAGTTGAATACGGGAGAAGAGCTATGCTCAGGTGGTCCCGTCTGCTATATTTAAATTATCGTAATTTTTTTTAAATTGAGGCACAGTTTTGGCACACACTACTTGATTGGGGAGACTTCCACGACTCAATAATTCTGTTTGGGAAACTATATTTTTTGACATCTTTATCACCTCTTTTTACTTTCAACTTTTTGTTGTGTCCTCTCGTTCTTCTTGTGTTCAAGATCAAAAAGTCATCCTTATCTATCTTCACTCTTCCTGTAATGCAGTTGAAAAGCATAATCATGTCCTCCCTTTTCCTTCTTTCTTCCAAGTTAGTAAGTCCTAATTTTTGTAGTCTGCTTCGTAACCCAGATCTCTTAGGGTAGGTGCCCATCTTGTCGCCGCTCTTTGGACTCTTTCCAGTTTGTCAATATCTTTTTTTTTTAAGTGTGGACTCCATCCACTGCACCGTACTCAAGACCTGGTCTGATGATTGCTTTAATAATCTTCTTTACCATATCTTCGTCCACATACACGAATGCCCTCTTCATGTTTGCAATCAGTCCTATCATTTTGTGGACCTTTTCATGAATATGGTCATTTGGATTTAGGTTTCTATTTTTGATTATCCCAAGATCTTTTTCCCTGTCAGCTGTCTAATACTGCGTCCCCTAGTTTGTATTGGAATAGTGGGCGATTTCTACTTTCTCCAAACCTGACTACGTGGCATTTATTGGTATTGAATTCCATTTTCCATGTACAACTCCACGTGAATAAGTTCTCGATGTCACTTTGGAGGCATTGGCATGAAACGTTGTCTGTTACCCTCTTTTGTATCTTTGCGTCATCTGCAAACATATTCAGATAACTATCTGGGCTTATGTTTGACTCTAAATCATTGACGAAAATAGTAAACATAATCGGCGCCAACACCGATCCTTGAGGCACTCCGCTGGTTACTCGTTGCCATGTAGAATGCTTTCCTCTAATTACTGTGCTCATTTGTTTTTCATGAAGAAAGTCTTTCATCCATGCGAGTAGGTTACCTTTCACTCCACCTAGGTGCTCTAATTTCCATAGTAGCCTTCTATGAGACACCTTATCAAAAGCCTTCTTAAAGTCTAGATACACACAATCCACCCAGCCGTCTCTGTCTTGTAATATTTCAAATACTCTATTATAAAAACAGAGGAGATTTGTTACACACAACCTTCCTTCTCTAAAACCAAATTGTTTATTTGATATCATTTCGTGTTTTTCAAGCATTTTAACCTATTGTTTTCTAATTATTCTTTCAAGCAATTTGCATACTACACTAGTTAATGAAACTGGTCTATAATTTAATGGGTTTTGTTTGTCGCCGCTCTTATATAAGGGTGTAACATTTGCGAATTTCCAACTTTTTGGTAGTTTACCTTGTCTTAGTGAATTTTGAAATATTAACAATAAAGGAGTACACAGTTTTTCGGCACATTCCCTAAGAACCCAGTTAGAAATTTCATCTGGTCCCTCTGCTTTGGTCTTGTCTAATCCTTTTCGTATATCTTTTATTTCGTTCTTTTTGAGGGTGATATTTTCGATGTTCTTTACATCTGTACGGGTATTTGCCATATCAAAGCATGGATCCTGAACAAACACTGACTGAAATTTCTCATTTAGGATTTCACACATTTCTTCCTCCTTAGAATATATAATGTTATTTTCTTTGATAGCCCTAATTTGATCCCTACATTTAGTTTTACTATTTATGTAGTTAAAGAAGAGTTTTGGTTGACTTGTACATTTGTTGATTATATCCTTTTCAAAGTCTAATTTCGCCTCTCTCATGGTTTGGGTATACTCATTTCTTCCTACTTTATATCTTTCATATGCTGCCTGAGATCTATGCCTTCTGAATCTTTTCCAAAGGAGATGTTTTTTTCCCCTCATTTTCTTGCATTTGTCGTTGAACCATTTTTGGCTATTTCTTGCTTCAATTTTGAATTTGGATATGATTTTTTCCACTCCTTTTTTATAGATCTCACAAAATTTTGAATACTGAACATCAAGGTTCTCATCATCCATATTGTACTTTTCCTTTCTTTCTTTGCTTACGATGAGTTTTTCCTGTAGCAGACAGTATTTTAGTTTAATCACTACATGGTCGTTTTTTCCTAAAGGAGGACAGTACTCGATATCATTAATATCGTCGTTATGCTTTGTAAATATTAAGTCAAGCATAGACGGCCTATGTAGCCCTCTTATCCTGGTATGATCTGTTACATTCTGGAAAAGGCAATGCTCATTTATGACATCTAGTGATTTAGCATTCCACGAATCTGATTGTGTTCTAGAATCGAAACTTTCCCAGTCGATTTTGTTATTAAAATCCCCTGTAATAAGAATTTCTGTTGAATTGGTTTCCGAAAGTTGTAGCACTTTTTCCAGGCTCTTTATTGTCTGTGTGTGTGTGTGTGTGTGTGTGTGTGTGTGTGTGTGTGTGTGTGTGTGTGTGTGTGTGTGTGTGTGTGTGTGTGTGTGTGTGTGTGTGTGTGTGTATGTATGTATATATACATACATGTATATATATATATATATATATATATATATATATATATATATATATATATATATATATATATATATATATATATAAATGCTCCTACCTCAAGTTAGATACTCCGATAGGTGAGAGAAGTGAAGTGTTGATAAATGAGTAGTAATACAAATAGATCCCACAGGTAAAGAGAGACGCTTAAGCAGGTAAGCCTTAATTTCAATGCGTAGGCGACCACGTCCCATCTGCATTTTAATTTCCTTTTTCTTTTTCCTCTCTTTTGGTCTCTTCTCGTATATTCTTCAGTTTCTGCCACACTCTAGCTGCTTCTATCCTCTTCTCTTTCTCTCGCTGATCCCCCCCCCCAAACCTCTTTTTTTCTCACTCCCCTCTCCTCCCTCTCTCTCTTTCTCTCCCCCCCCCCCCTCTCTCTTTTTTTCTCTCTGTCTTTATTCCTCTCTCTCTCTCTCTCTCTCTTTCTTCCTCATCACCCCTATCTCCTATTCCTTATCTCTCACTCTCTATACGTCTTTCCCGACCCCCCTTCGTCCTCTGTCTCCCTTCCTCCCCCCTTCACTCTTCTCTCTTCCTTCCCCCCTTTCTCTCTCCCTTCCTTCCCTCCCCCTCCCTCTTTTTCTTTCCCTTTCTCCCTCTCTCAATTATCGCCTTCCTTGCTGTCCAATGATCAACCCACAAAAGATAATTATATACGACACACCTCGAGGAGACCCTGCAGAACACTTCAATTTATGCTGTCCTAATTAACGCGAGGACTTAGCTTTCAGGTCTAACTACTTTGTTCCTTGGAGCGGCGGCAGATGTCCCGGTTCTTGCTCTATTGATTCCTACCGTTCGTGGTTGCTGATTACTGTTTTTGTTTTGTTTTTTGGGAGGTTTTATTACTTTCCCTTTCATTATCATCGTTATTATTCATATTATTATTAAGTATCGGCATGACACAAACGTTTTTATTGTCATCATTATTATTCTAATTAACATCCTGATCATCATTATCAATATTATCTTGTTGTATCATGTTTTATTACTTTAGTATTAGTAGTGTTGATAATAATAATAACATAGAAATTTAATGAAAATGATAGAAATGATAATAATGATAATAGTAATAATGAAAAAGATGATTGTTATTACTAAATATTATAGTAATATATATAACAATG
>NC_091552.1:30358296-30360796 GCF_042767895.1 Penaeus vannamei | reverse complement strand
TCCTTCTTCTTTTAACTTTTGCTAATGCCCATTCTCTTCAGTCTTCTCATACTTTCTTGTTCCTCCTTTTCATCATTCATATTCTCTTGTTCTCTTTTCTTCTTCCTATACCACTTCTCGTCTCTGGCCTTCTACTTCTTTGTCTTTTACTCTTCCATTTTTTCTTTTATTCTATTGAGTTTGCGTTTGATAGTTCTTGTTTCTCTTTTTTTCATTTCAACTTATTTTTTTCTGTTTCTGCTTTTCTTTGTCCTTTTATTTTTTCCCTGTTCTTTCTTTTCATTTTCGTTGTTTACATTTCATTAGGATCCTCTTATTTCTCCCTAATTCTTTTTCTGATTCTTCTTTGATTTTGCCATTTTCCTACTGTATCTTTTTATTCTTTCTTCGTCTCTTTTTGTTTCTCTTCCTGATTTATTTTTCCATATTTTCCATTTTTTTCTTCTTTTAGCTTTCCCTCTCCTCATTATCATTATCATTCTTGTTCTTCTTTTTCGTATTCTTTTTCGCGTAATCCATTTATATTTTTATATATATTTTCGTATTCTTATTTCTTCTTTATCCTAATTATTATACACCTTCTTTTTCTCCCCCTTCTTCATTTTCCTACTCTTTCCTTTCTTGTTTTACTTCTCTTTTGTTCTTTTTTTCTCCTGCTATTTTTTTCTTTTTACCTTTTTTTCCTGTTCCGTTTCCTCTTCTTATACTAGTTCTTTTTCTCTGCTTCTTCTATCTTCCCTTTTTTTTTTCTTTCTTTTTTTCTTTTTTGTCCTTCTTTGCATCTTTCTCCTCCAACTTCTTCCCTTCGAACTCTCATTTTCTTTCCTCTTTCGTCTTCTCTTCTTCCATTTTCTACTTTATCTCTTCGTTCTGCTCCTTCTCTTCCATTTTCTCCTTTATCCACGTCCTTCCTCCCCCTTTTATTTCGCTTCCTGTTTAAGGCAAATGCCCTCCTTTACTTTGCCTTTTCTTTCCCCCTTTCACCTTCCATTTTCCTTTCCCTCTTTCATCTTCCATTTTCCTTTCCCTCTTCCATTTTCCATATTCCTTTTCCTATTTCATTTTCCATTTTCCTTTCCCTCTTTCTACCTTCTTTTTCCTTGCCCTCAATCACCTCTCCCTTTCTTTCGTCCTCTCTTCTATCTCCTCCCCCGACTCCTATTAACTCTCATTATTATTTCCTTCCTTCTTCCCCTCTTTTTTGCATTATCCACTTTATCCTTTCTACGAAGCTTTCTCGCCCGTGCTTGTCTCGAAGTGCACAAAGAAGCTGTTCGGGAAAGAGCAAGTGAAGTGCAACAAACACCTTGCGCGGCGTTGCTATCCACGACGTGTGAGGGGGAAGTGGAAGAGGAGGAGGAGGAAGAGGGAAGTGGATGAGAACGAGGAAGGGGGAAGTGGAAGAGGAGGAGGAGGAAGGGGGAAGTTGAAGAGGAGGAGGAGGAAGAGGGAAGTGGAAGAGGAGGAGGAGGAAGGGGGAAGTGGAAGAGGAGGAGGAGGAAGAGGGAAATGGAAGAGGAGGAGGAGGAAGAGAGAAGTGGAAGAGGACGAAGAGGAAGAGGGAAGTGGAAGAGGAGGAGGAGGAGGAGGAGGAGGAAGATGAAGACGAAGAAGAGGGCGAGAGAGGGAAAACAAGATATTAAAGGATTTTTTTTAAAGGAAATTATTAGTGAAAGTAGTAATGATAACCGCGATAGAGATAGCGATAAGAGTAATGATAGAATTAATTGTGAGAGCAAAATTTTATGATGGTGACAATAATAATATTAATGCTAATGATGACAACAATTGTAAAAAACGACGATAACAACAATAGTAAGAATAAACATAATGATGAAAAAACAAAAATGATAGCATTATTGATAACAATAATAATAATAATGATAATAATAACAGTGATAATAATAATGATAATAATAATAATTATTTGAATAATAGTAGTGATAATAATCATAATGACTATAATGATCGTGATAAAACCAACAGTGATGATCATGTTAATAATAATGAAAATCATAATAATGATTATAAGACAATAATGATAATAACTATAACAATAATAATCATGATAATAATGATAATGATAGTAGCAATAATGAAGATAATGATAATGATGATAATAAAAATAATACTAATAATGATAATAATGATAACAACAATAATAATGATAATGGTAATGAGGGTGATGATGATAATAATAATTATGATTATAATAGTAATAATAATAATAATAGTAATAATGATAATAATAGTAATAAGGATAATGATAATAATAATAATAGTAATAACAATGATAATATCAGTGACGATAATAATAACAATGATACTGATGATAATTCCTATCATTACTATTATCATTATGAATATTATTACCATTGTTATTATCAAATTGTAAAAGTAATGATAATAATACTAATATCACTAATAATGATGATAGCAATACTTTATACAATTGATCAATAAGAATACGAATAAGTAAGCGAATATGGAAGAAGAAGAA
>NC_091552.1:30318296-30325796 GCF_042767895.1 Penaeus vannamei | reverse complement strand
AGTGCCCCGTTGTCCCGAGCGCCATAATTCACCTGTCACGAGGCGGGCGAGCCAGGCCACGATGGGGGAAAACCGCAAAGTAAACACTGAGGGGGAAGACTCGCGGGATAGCTGTCCCACCCCTCCCCCGGCTGAAGAGTGCGCTTCAGCCTGTAATTCAGTGGACAGGACCGCTGAACCCATCGCCATGCAAGAGGCACAAAATGATGGTGATGCCCAGGTGGGTGACGCCGCTGCTGACCAAGGAGGTGACGGCTTCACGTTAGTGGGCCAGAAAAAGAGAAAGAAAAGAGAGCCCAATAACGCCAGCAAGACGCCACTCGCACCGAGGAAAGACTACGTCCGTCTCGCCTTCCCTGAAGGCACCACGAAAAAAGAAAAGATGAAATGGCTACAGGACCTTGGCAACCCCTCTTCGAACCTGAGGGGTAAACCCATTGACCTTGTGAGAGGGGACACGCTCTCCTCGCCATATATCTATGTCGCCCGCTCCCAGCAGAGCTATATAGAAAACCTTACCGGGGGACTTATTGGAGGTATTACCTTCAAATCATGCGATGAAAAGAAGAAATCGGAAAAAAATATGACGAATACCTCGTCACACATTATAACAAGGACCTTGACCTTGATAATGCATATGCACTCGATGGAGTCCACAAGGCCATTCGAGTGTACAAGGATGGCCAACCATTAAACCGAATCCGCATCGTATGGAAAGGAGAGCAACCCCCTCCAAGTACATACAATTTCTTCGGAAAATACATGCCCACCAGCCACGTGCGGCCGTGGAGGGCATCCCCCGTCATATGCTACAACTGCATGGGAAGCGGCCATGTAGCTAAGTATTGCAAGGATAAGGCACGCTGCGCAGCATGTGGCGAGCAACACAGTGCCAAGGAGTGTCCTCGCAGTGCTGCAGGGCGAGAGCCTGCTGCAGATGCACCGAGCTTCGTCCCATCCTGCTTCAGGTGTGGGAAGGCAGGTGTCACTGCCTGGCACTGGGGGTGCACAGCCCTCCCTGCTCTGGCACCTCCCCCCCCTCCTCCTGTGGCCGCAGCACCGACCGCGAGTGCCCAGCACGGCCCACCCTGCCCTGGCCCCTCCCCCCCACCCACTGTGGCCCCGGCACCGACCGCGAGTGACCAGCGCGGCCCTCCTAACCCAACCCGCGGCCAGCGTGCCGGGGGAGTGCCCAGCCGTGCCGTGTGTGACGTCACCAGCCGCAGAGACTTCCCGGGGCTGTCGGCGAGTGGGGAAGCAGAGGCAGCCGAACTACGCGACACGGTTGCGTTGTTGAAGGAGCAGGTTGACAAGATGATGCTAATCATCACAGAGCTCAAGACCGCGACCCCCCTCCCCCCCCAGGCACCCGCCGAGGCGGCCGTCCCTCACCCTCGGGCAGGGATGACCGCAGGCCTGGCCGGGGAATCCCCCGCACAACCATGTGGAAGAAGTGACGTCACGCCAGCTGACCATAGTGACATAAATGTGCAGGAGCTTTTAAAGGAAATCAAAGCTCTGAGACAAGAAAACAATAACTTGAGACAGGACAAGGAAAAAATGAACAGGGACTGTCATTGCCGAAATACTAGTGCTGCTATTAGTGTTAAAGAAACGAGCGAGCAGATACGATGTCATGACATCAGTGCTGATAACCAGAGTGGGCGTGTCAGCGCTGACAGCAGCGACGAACACTACCACGATCCCTGCGGCACCGAGTCAGACGAGGAGTCCAGTGACGTCACCAGCCCCCCAGGTACACCCGGCACAACAACCGAGGGGACTGTGCTAAGAAGTGGGACAAAGCTAAGACCTAATATTTGACATGGTTAAAAGTACTTTTAAGCTTAGGACAATCATCTGTAATAGAATGTACATTATTCATGAAGTTATATGTTACTTATGTGAACCTAAATTCCGTAATATCAATGGATATAAGCGCATGAAGTACAGATTACATAATAATACACTACTCACATATGGATAGACACACAATTAAATTCATATCATGGAATATGCGTAGTATTAAACCTAGGCTGAGTGACCTAGAGTTTTATATTCGTAAATATAATATTGATGTGATTTGCGTGCAAGAACCTTTTGCTGCTGCTGCTAAAATGAAAATTGCACCTTCAATTAAGGGATATCATTCTTATGTGAATACAGCCATGACTGGATTGTTGACATATGTGAAGGTAACATTGCCACATAAATTAGTTAAAAAATCCGAGAACACTGATGTTCAATTTCATCATTTAAAAATTCAGACTGCCTCTGGGTATTTTTCACTATATAATATATATGCCAGATCGTCAAAATTTCTGGCTGTTTCTTTACCCAATTTTCACAACCAAGGCACGTTATGCATGGGCGACCTTAATGCAAGGCACCCACACTTTGGAGACAGCCAGCGTAATAGTAATGGGGAAGAATTCAAACATTTCATTAATAGTAGATCACTAACAGTATATGACACAGAAATAGAAACTCATTTGGGAGGTGGCAGGTTAGATTACGTATTTGGCAAAAATCTAGTTCATGGTGTCTGTACTTCACTGGTACGAGAATTAGTTAGTGACCACTTTGCAATCCGAACTGACTATACTGTTGACAGCAACTCAGCCCCTAAAACACCTAGGCTTAAAATAATCATCCCACCGGGCCTGGAGCATCACTTCAAGGCACGTGTCTTTGATTGGTACAACACATATGAGGTAACAACAGTTGAAAATTTCTCTCAGGATTTAATCAAAGTTGTCACTGACTACTATAACACATGGGTCTGTTCACGAAAACTCTCGAAGAAAAAGAGCCCCCAAGCCCCCCATGCTCCGAGGTGGATCAATGACCCAATTCTAGCCAAGGAACATCAACGAGTTCAGGAGCTTGCCAATTGCTATAAAGATAACAAGACGTCAGACAATCTTATTCAGTTTCTTAAAGCCAATAAAGAATTCAGAGAACTAAAAACTGAGATTCGTAGTAAACACTGGGAACAATTTTTGCAAAGCATCAATAGTCAAACTTCCATGGCTGATGTATGGAAAAAGATTAATAGGATGACAGGTAAAGCTCCCACAACACCGCAGTTTCACAGCCCACAAGAACAGGCTAATATGCTACTGGAGCAGTGGGCTGAAAACTCTCAGCTGAGCTCACTTCCACAAGGGATAAAAGACCATCTCGACAAGTCAAAAATAGATAGGAAATTCAATATAGCAGTAGCCTGTGCTGCTATTGACCCATCCGACTTTGCCGAAATAACCGAGTGGGAACTGAGAAATGCCCTTGTGAAAGGCAAGGCAACAGCCCCTGGCGAGGAAGGCATTACTTACAGTGTTCTTCGCCTCATTGCGCAGGTGCCAGGCAACCCACTCTTACACCTGTATAGACTCAGCCTATCACAAGGAATCCTCCCAAGCTCCTGGACTAAAAGTTTAATCATCCCTATACCCAAATCCAACACTGACAAATACAGACCAATTTCCTTGACCTCCTGTCTGTGCAAAGTACTTGAGAGAATAATTCTGAACAGACTCATGTACCGTATACATGCTAAGTTATCCCCCAGACTGTATGGATTTCTCCCAGGACGTAGCAGTCAGCATTGTTTTGCAGAATACTTAACAAACTCAATACCAGGCATGCAAACCGTATTTCTTGATCTTCAATCTGCCTTTGATATTGCGAACAGAGAAATGATCCTTGAGCAACTAGCTAGCTTTGGTATTCAGAGAAAACTGTTAACATGGATTCAAATGTATCTATCCAATCGATCGGCTCAGGTTTTCTTCAGGGGTGTTAAGAGTACTCATGCAAAAGTGTTTGAACTCGGCACACCTCAGGGAGGCGTACTTAGTCCCATGCTATTTAACATCCTAATGCATAGATTACTAGGCGATATACCACTTGAGGGCAGTGACTCCATTATTTGCTATGCCGATGATATTTGCATTAAATCCTCATCCGAGGAGAGAATGCAACAGATCCTTGATGTGCTTTCAGCAAGGGCTACAGAGTGTGGCTTGATAATATCGACTGAAAAAACCAAGGCACTTAACCCTAAAACAATCCCTCTGCCAAGGTTTCACATCAATGACGTTGAGCTAGATCTCTGTCACCAATACAAATATCTCGGGGTGGCTGTTAATGATGCAGAGTTCATACAAAACCTGAAGAAAAGGCTGTGGGAACGTCTGAAGCCACTTAGGACACTTGTCGGCAAAGACCATGGTATTAATGTCAATATTGCTAGACTCTTTTACCTGTCACACATACGGTCGGTCATAGATTATCATGCATTGCACCTAGTATTATACAAGGAATCAGAGTTGGCTAGTTTAGAAATTGTACAAAATGAGGCCATGAGGCTTATTCTCGGCGCCCCTAAGACAACGAGGATTGTGAATATGAGATCAGAACTTAATTTGCCGTCTGTCTATGAAAGAATATTATACATAAACACCACATTTAGCGTCAAAGCAATAAGAGAACCCCTCTATTGTACAGAGTTCCAAAGACAACTAAAACATAGAATAGTGGAGCTAACTTTGAATGGCAACATCGATTCAAATTCAAATCCATGGCAACAAGTAACATGTAAGCACTTGTCTCAGCTGAACATATCCATAACTAAGACCCTACATGGACGTTCTGCTCCACCGTGGAAAATGTCGGACCTAAGTGTATTTTATACGACTGCCCCAAAAAAAGACAGTGTCCCCCCTGCTGTACTTAAGCAGTATGCTTTAGCAATTATCAATGAGCACCTTGAAACTATGCCCAATGCGTATGAATGCTACACTGATGGATCCTTGCAGTCTGGGAGTAGAGCAGGTTGCGCTTTTGTCGTATATAAAAACAATATTTTGCAGCACCAGGATTGTAGGCGGGTTCATGACTGGGCTAGCACTACGCAAACTGAGTTGGCAGGAATGCTCATAGCCACCGAATTTCTATTAAGTCAAGGCTCAGGAGTCATTTTCTGCGACTCACAGAGTGCTCTCCAGGCATTGAACACACTAGACAAAGGTGCAGGAAATATTGCAAATGACATAAGGATAAATGTGTATCGTGCAAAAGAACGAGGCCATGATATACGTTTTGTGTGGATACCATCGCATGTTGGAATCCCCAGGCATGATCATGCTGACCGCCTAGCAAAATCAGCATGTGAGAAGCGAAGTGTTGATATAGATCTTGGAGTACCTCTTGCTAGGATTTCACACATAATTAAAACTTCCTTCAAAGAGGACTTGTCTGACTTGATTAATTCTCAACGGCCTGAAAGCTGTAGCATAAAGCACTATGACAGGTTTATGCAAGATGTTTTCATCTATGGTTTATACAAAATAAGAACAAGACAGTGTGATATTGTGACCGCAAGAATCAGGCTGGGATATAGATTGTACTGGCAGGTCAGTACAGCCTGTAATGTTGAAGAAACGAAGTGTAAATTATGCAATGAAGAATATAAGCGAACGCTTGTACATTATATCTCAGAGTGCCATGTAATACAGCCTTTCAGACCACCTAGCATGAGGTATGGAGAACTATGTAACTACTTCATATCATCTGATGTCTTGGAAGATATAATTATGTTATATCCTAAATTTGGAATGTAGTATCACATGACCACATATCAAATGTTACATTGCCTTTCCACGCCCAAGCCGTATGCCGGCTTGACAGATGAGTAGATAAATTACTGATCGTTCTTTTCCTTTAAATGATATATTTTAGACCGTAATAATTTTATGATATAGATTTATTCTGTAATACTATTATATAATGCTTTGACCATGTATCAAATGTACTACAGCTTGCCCACGCCTGTGCAGTTAGCCAGGGTGGTAAATAAAGGACTAAACTAAACTAAAAAATTATTCTGAATCCAAAGACACACGTACACACACACACACATACACACACATACACACACACATACACACACACACACACAAATACACACACACACATAAATACACACACGAACATGCAAGCAAAAAAATTAACAAAACCACAATGCATACTCATGCAAAAAAGAAATAAAAGATAAAACAGCTTACGACCTGCACTTGATGGCCGGGTGGGTTGCGTTTCCAACTTCAAATGTGCGGTCATACAGATCCCTTTGAATGACATGAAAAGTTCTAAACTAAATCAGTCAAAATGTTTTTAATCCTTTCAGTGATAAAAAACTCCGTTCGACGTCCGAAGTGCAATTTCTTTATAAAACCTAAAATATTCATTAGATGTAGAATGATTGTGGACGCACTGAGCCTTCATAAGAAAAGACACTATTATGTTCTTGAAAATACAAGAGAGAACTCGCATAAGCACAGACTGTAAAAGCTTCATATCAGGTAGACACTTTGAAGGGAAAATCATAATGTCAATAAAATCTGAACGTAATAGGCGGTGTCATCTTACTCGACTCTTCTCCGCCGGCAACCAAAGATGTCTAACAGGCGCTTGGGATAATGGCTACGGATTTCGTATAACACACACACACACACACACACATACACACACACACACACACACACACACACACACACACACACACACACATGCACGCACACACACACACACACACACACACACATAAGAATGATGTTGATAACAATAAAAATGATAATGATAATAGTAAATCAAGCTAATGGAAATGTTAATGAAGATAATAATAATGGTAATAGTAGTGATAATAATAGTAATAACAAACGTATTTATAGTTATATTGAAAATAATGGTAATGATAAAAATGACAATGATAATGATTATCATTATCAATATTAATATATTTAGTAATAGTAGTATGATTATTATTATCATTACTATTATTATTGTTGTTGTTGTTGTTATCTTTACTATTATTATTGTTGTTGTTGTTGTTGTTGTTGTTATTATTATCATTATCATCACCATTAGTATTCTTATCATTAATATTATTATTGATATCAATATTATAAGTAAAATTTTATTACTATTATGGTTATTATTACTTTAATACTGAAGAGAATAGTAATGACAAATAATAATAACAATAATAATAGCAATAACAATAGTAGTAACAAAACAATTATAATTATTTGATAATGATAATGGTTATCAGTATAATTAAACTATGATTATTATCAATATTATCATCATTATCATTACAATCATTATTATGTTAATGATAACATTGGTAAGAAGAATTATTATTATCATTATAATTATGATTAGTATTTTTATCATTACTATTATTAATATTGTTATCATTATCATTTTTCTTATTATTAATAGAACTGATAACAGAAATAATAATAATAATGATAATAGTAAAATTACTATTATCATTAACAATAATGGTAATGATGAAAATTATAATAATGATAATAATGATAACAATGATAGAAATAACAATGATAATTATAATAATTAATAATAGCTATGATAATAGCAAAAGTAATAATGATAATGGGAATAAAATTAATGATAATAATGACAATAATCATC
>NC_091552.1:30310796-30313296 GCF_042767895.1 Penaeus vannamei | reverse complement strand
TTGATCTCAATTAGTAAGTGCCAGGTAAAAGTGCCCCCCTCCCTCACAAAAAAAGATGAAATGCACTTTTTGCCACCGTCTATACCACTTCACTAAAAACTGGTGCTTGTGCCTATGACATGAAACACAAGAATATTTCTTGGATAGACTTATAGATGGCCAAATTGAGAATAACTTGTTTTTAGTACATATATATGAATATGAATATATATGCCCCTAGACTTTTTACCAAGAACTGGACAAAAAGAAAAAAATAACATTAACTACTGCCGAGAGTAAAATCAAAATCAGTGTCAGTTTACCCTTCGTAAAACAATCGCCAGAATGCACTATAGATTAACTGACCATTATCTTTGTCAATGTCACAGAAATGCAGACATATACTGGGATCTAGCATACAGTCATATAATCCCATTAGGTCTAGATAAGAAACATATCAAAACAATTTCACTCCAAACTTCCTCATCATTATTACCCAACAAGTGACTATTCATCAAGGCGTTGAAGTGACAAATCCTATAGCAGGTATAGACTGAAAGCCGCGTGCATCTCTAATTCTCGACAAACCTCTCGAAATACATATACTCGACCACCTGCACAAGCACTAATGCCCCCTTATCTGAATATCACATCATTCACAATGAATAGAAAATTAATAGATCCATTTGCTACTATCAAACTTCAATAGCATCGTGGGTGACATGAAAGAGCAGTATGTAAAAAGATCTAAATAAAAAAAAAGCCCATATTACATACACATATCAAATACATCGAGAACACATATCCAGGTCCTCAGCAGACCCTGTCATCAGAGATGTGACTGGGAGTACAGTACAGTGATTTGTCGCGCTCAGGGATCTGTTGGTTTTGTCATATAACTTTGTCTTTCAAGTCTGAAAGGAAAGAGATGAGAACTCGATGGTCCCGGCTAGGAAAATTTATGCATTACTGCAGAGGTGAGACAGTTAACACAAGTGGACACCATTAAATCCATGGAACTGGGTAGTATCGGTCACCTTTTATTACAATGGGCCTTTCAGCATGCCTCACTCTTTTATAACTATATCACTTTACAACAGCAGCTGCACTCTGGAAAGAAGCTTAAGTCGTGCTGGTACACGAAATGAATTTATAGGCCCATATTTTTCTCTGAGAGGGAGCCGATGACAGCGAAACAGACTGCTTTATTTTTGCATGACTACAATTTGATTATCCAAATATTTTTGCTTCAGATAGAATGGTTTTGAAGCAGAAATGCTCTCCTCCCAAGCAACCAGTTGGAACTAGGCACTCGACAATGGTAAGAAAACCTTTATTATAAGTGGAAATTGCTGGTGCCTTCGGAACAAAAGTGATATTTACACCAATATTACCTTGCAATTAGAATCATCTGAGTAGTAATCGGTGGGCACAATTGTGGTATGTTGTTGACGCCTACGTACCAAAAATTATTACACTTCTCACATCTGATGTGAGCTTCTATAACACTCGAACACATCCCTCTTCCAGCCGTGGTTCCAAATAGAGACGCATCTAAAACATGAAAGCCACTCACTGCAGAGCAACGCAGTGAGTGGGTTTAACTCCGGGGAAAACATGGAAATGCCAAAGTAACGGGGACGCGACCTCGAAAGTACGCTGCTGTCTTGCTCCTCAGTGTGCAGTTCAGCGACAGCCTTGTTCACGGCTCACATTAAGGAGATTGCTGAGAATGGAGCGTACATTTGGCGCATTACTCAGCCCTCTCCCTTTGCCTGGTACTCCTGTCCCCCTTTATAAATGGACCTCTTAAACGCAGTAGAGAACAGGATCAACATATGGCAAGGCTCACCTCAGACCCAAGTTTAATAGTTAAAATGGGAATAGAGACATTCATGTCTTTATCATTATTGATGTTTGGATTTCATCATTATTATAATTTTCATCACTGTTATCATGATCTTGTCATTTTCTGATTACTATATTGTTATTGTCAGCATTATGCCAATATTTTCATTATTATCTTTTGATGGATCCTTATCATTATCATTATTATTATTGATATAGTGGAATCATTATTGTTATCCAGATTTTTTCTCATCATCATATCCACCCTCTCTCACTTCTAAATCACTCCTCCCTATCATTCTAAGCCCTACATCTGCTTCTTCCCACATCCTTCCTCCTTAATATCCAAAACCTCCGCCAACTTCTCTCCCCCATCTCCCCTTTTCTCTGAGCCCTCTTTCACCCTCCTGATACCTCTTGCCTCCTCTTCCCCCTTTTCTTTCTCTCTCCCTTTCCCACTCTGCCACGCTCTCTCACTCCCAAATCTTCCTTATATTCACTCCTCCCCTCCTGGCTCCTCGCACTTCCCTCCCCTTCCCTCTTACCTTTCCCAACCTCCTTCGCTCCCTTCTCCCCTTCCCTCTCTTCCCCATATGCTTTATCTCTCTGACCACCTCTCCCTTACCCTTCCCGTTACCCATCCCCCTTTCCTCTTTAAGTCGCCTCCGTTTCC
>NC_091552.1:30258730-30268730 GCF_042767895.1 Penaeus vannamei | reverse complement strand
ATGTTCTACGGTATTGCACCCTTTTTTGGAGCCTTATATTTCGAAAAGAAGAATCCAGATGGTCTTTGAGAAAGCAGTTTCCCGATACGTAAGAGTGGGATATTACAATAGGTTATTGATATTTCATTTGCATCTGTTTCTTGAGGCACAGGATTAACAGTTGCCTTCTCAAAAGTTTATAGGCGAATGCTATGTCCCACAGACTTCTCAAATTAACTATGCAGAAGTGGACCTATATCCTTGATTTTATTTATAACTGTACCCATTGATTTTATTTTTACACGTAGAATCCATTTGTACATTTTCAACTTCTTTATGAATTATCACGTTATTAGAATAATTATAAATGAATGAAAATTAGAGTTAGTTTCTTTTATTCTTTCAGTCAGTTCCGAAATACGAAATCAAATTAGTCAGTTCCTCTCGCAGTAGCAGCAGAAACGAACATTTGTCCTTATTACCTTTATGAATCATGTATTTGTGGTCAGTTACGAAATTGACGACTTAGTGAAATATCACCTTTGGTATTGATTGTAATTTATCTAATTCTAACTCTGATTAAGACGCAATTTCTATTGTAGCTTCGCTTTTCCTTTTTCGCTTTCGCAAACTACTTTTCATATTTACTCGTCAATTTCCACGAGTCGTGCACTTCCGTGATCCTCCAAGGCATAGTTCATCTCTGACATTTCATATTTTCTTTAATGGGTTTTCTAACAAGTGACATGCATGTACCTATAATATAAGAGTAGCTTTCCTCAATGGTTTTGCAACTGCTGTCTAAATGCTCCTGGCAAGGGTATACGAGTAGATATGTTTACATATTTTTTTATGAATGAATCATTTGCAGGAACTGAGCAGGTGCCTATCTTGATCGACATTTCATGATAGACTATAATTTGTAGTAAATCTTTTTGAAATATCGGAGATGCTCGTGTTTCTAGTTACGGTTGCGAGCCTGATTAGATAGCCTGGTGACGGCCTTTCTCGTAGAAGGTTCGCCCCTTCCAGGTAATCGAAAGAGATGACGCTACAATGATTGTCTGTGTGACTACAATGACTGAAGTTGGCAAATAAGCCCACCTTCCTGGGTGTGGACTCGCCTTGTCTGTGACATTTTATTCAGCGGCATAATCCAGGTGTGACACAATGCTACCAGAGAGCACCAGTTGTCAAATGTTTAACTTCTACTTTATCGGCGCGGACGCACTGGTCTTCTGGTCAAGAGAGCCTATCCAAGAGTCGAAATAACTCGGAAGTGCAAAGACTGGGCTCACACGTTCAGCAGACTGGGCTCACATGCTTAACAGACTGGGCTCACATGCTTAACAGACTGGGCTCACACCTTTAGCAGACTGGGCTCACACCTTTAACAGACTGGGCTCACATGCTTAATAGACTGGGCTCACACCTTTAACAGACAGGGCTCACATGCTTAATAGACTGGGCTCACACCTTTAACAGACAGGGCTCACATGCTTAATAGACTGGGCTCACACCTTTAACAGACTGGGCTCACATCCTTAACAGACTGGGCTCACATGCTTAACAGACTGGGCTCACATGCTTAACAGACTGGGCTCACACCTTTAACAGACTGGGCTCACACCTTTGACAAACTGGGCTCACACCTTTAACAGACTGGGATCACATGCTTAACAGACTGGGCTCACATGCTTAACAGACTAGGCTCACACCTTTAACAGACTGGGCTCACACCTTTAACAGACTGGGCTCACACCTTTAACAGACTGGGCTCACACTTTTGACAGACTGGGCTAACACCTTTAACAGACTGGGCTCACACCTTTAACAGACTGGGCTCACATGTTTCACAGACTGGGCTCACACCATTAACAGACTGGGCTCACATGCTTAACAGACTGGGCTCACATGCTTAACAGACTGGGCTCACATGCTTAACAGACTGGGCTCACATGCTTAACAGACTGGGATCACATCCTTAACAGACTGGGCTCACACCTTTAGCAGACTGGGCTCACATCCTTAACAGACTGGGCTCACACCTTTAACAGACTGGGCTCACATGCTTAACAGACTGGGCTCACATGCTTAACAGACTGGGCTCACATCCTTAACAGACTGGGCTCACACCTTTAGCAGACTGGGCTCACATCCTTAACAGACTGGGCTCACACCTTTAACAGACTGGGATCACATGCTTAACAGACTGGGCTCACATGCTTAACAGACTGGGCTCACATCCTTAACAGACTGGGCTCACACCTTTAGCAGACTGGGCTCACACCTTTAACAGACTGGGCTCACACCTTTAACAGACTGGGCTCACACCTTTAACAGACTGGGCTCACAGCTTTAACAGACTGGGCTCACACCTTTAGCAGACTGGGCTCACATCCTTAACAGACTGGGCTCACACCTTTAACAGACTGGGCTCACATCCTTAACAGACTGGGCTCACACCTTTAACAGACTGGGCTCACACCTTTAACAGACTGGGCTCACACCTTTAACAGACTGGGCTCACACCTTTAACAGACTGGGCTCACATGCTTAACAGACTGGGCTCACACCTTTAACAGACTGGGCTCACACCTTTAACAGACTGGGCTCACATGCTTAACAGACTGGGCTCACAATTTTAACAGGCTGGGATCACACCTTTAACAGACTGGGATCACACATTGAACAGACTGGGATCACACCTTTAACAGACTGGGATCACACCTTTAACAGACTGGGCTAACACATTGAACAGACTGGGCTCACACCTTTAACAGACTGGGCTCACACCTTTAAGAGACTGGGCTCACACCTTTAACAGACTGGGCTCACAACTTCAGCAGACTGGGCTCACACCTTTAACAGACTGGGCTAACACCTTTAACAGACTGGGCTCACATCCTTAACAGACTGGGCTTACACCTTTAACAGACTGGGCTCACATGCTTAACAGACTGGGCTCACACCTTTAACAGACTGGGCTCACACCTTTAACAGACTGGGCAGACATGCTTAACAGACTGGGCTCACACATTTAACAGATTGGGATCACACATTGAACAGATTGGGATCACACATTGAACAGACTGGGATCACACATTGAACAGACTGGGCTCACACCTTTAACAGACTGGGCTCACACCTTTAACAGGCTGGGCTCACACCTTTAACAGACTGGGATCACACATTGAACAGACTGTGTTCACACCTTTAACAGACTGGGCTCACACCTTTAACAGACTGGGATCACACCTTTAACAGACTGGGCTCACACCTTTAACAGACTGGGCTCACACCTTCAGCAGACTTGGCTCACATCTTTAACAGACTGGGATCACACATTGAACAGACTGGGCTCACACCTTTAACAGTCTGGGCTCACACCTTTAACAGACTGGGCTCACAGCTTTAACAGACTGGGCTCACACCTTTAACAGACTGGGCTCACAGCTTTAACAGACTGGGATCACACATTGAACAGACTGGGATCACACCTTTAACAGACTGGGCTAACACATTGAACAGACTGGGCTCACACCTTTAACAGACTGGGCTCACACCTTTAGCAGACTGGGCTCACATCCTTAACAGACGGGGCTCACACCTTTAACAGACTAGGCTCACACCTTCAGCAGACTGGGCCCACACCTTTAACAGACTGGGCTCACACCTTTAACAGACTGGGCTCACATCCTTAACAGACTAGGCTCACATGCTTAACAGACTGGGCTCACACCTTTAACAGACTGGGCTCACATGCTTAACAGACTGGGCTCACACCTTTAACAGACTGGGCTCACACCTTTAACAGACTGGGCAGACATGCTTAACAGACTAGGCTCACACATTTAACAGACTGGGATCACACATTGAACAGATTGGGATCACACATTGAACAGACTGGGATCACACATTGAACAGACTGGGCTCACACCTTTAACAGACTGGGCTCACACCTTTAACAGGCTGGGCTCACACCTTTAACAGACTGGGATCACACATTGAACAGACTGTGTTCACACCTTTAACAGACTGGGCTCACACCTTTGACAGACTGGAATCACACCTTTAACAGACTGGGCTCACACCTTTAACAGACTGGGCTCACACCTTTAACAGACTTGGCTCACATCTTTAACAGACTGGGATCACACATTGAACAGACTGGGCTCACACCTTTAACAGACTGGGATCACACATTGAACAGACTGGGCTCACAGCTTTAACAGACTGGGCTCACACCTTTAACAGACTGGGCTCACATATTTAACAGACTGGGCTCACATCTTTAACAGACTGGGGTTACACATTGAACAGACTGGGCTCACACCTTTAACAGACTGGGATCACACATTGAACAGACTGGGCTCACACCTTTAACAGACTGGGATCACACATTGAACAGACTGGGCTCACAGCTTTAACAGACTGGGCTCACACCTTTAACAGACTGGGCTCACACCTTTAACAGACTGGGCTCACACCTTTAACAGACTGGGCTCACATCTTTAACAGACTGGGGTTACACATTGAACAGACTGGGCTCACACCTTTAACAGACTGGGATCACACATTGAACAGACTGGGCTCACACCTTTAACAGACTGGGATCACACATTGAACAGACTGGGCTCACAGCTTTAACAGACTGGGCTCACACCTTTAACAGACTGGGCTCACACCTTTAACAGACTGGGATCACACATTGAACAGACTGGGCTCACACCTTTGACAGACTGGGCTAACACCTTTAACAGACTGGGCTCACATCTTTAACAGACTGGGATCACACATTAAACAGACTGGGTTCACACCTTTAGCAGACTGGGATCACACCTTTAACAGACTGGGCTCACACCTTTAACAGACTGGCCTCACACCTTTAGCAGACTGGATTAACACCTTTAACAGACTGGGCTCACACCTTTAACAGACTGGGCTCACACCTTTAACAGACTGGGCTCACACCTTTAACAGACTGGGCTCACACCTTCAGCAGACTGGGCTAACACCTTTAACAGACTGGGCTCACACCTTTAACAGACTGGGCTCACACCTTTAACAGACTGGGCTCACACCTTTAACAGACTGGGCTCACACCTTTAACAGACTAGGCTCACACTTTTAACAGACTGGGCTCGCACCTTAACATACTCGGCTCACACCTTTAACAGACTGGGATCACACCTTTAGCAGACTGGGCTCACACCTTTAACAGACTGGGCTCACACCTTTAGCAGACTGGGCTCACACCTTTAACAGACTGGGCTCACACCTTTAACAGACTGGGCTCACACCTTTAGCAGACTGGGCTAACACCTTTAACAGACTAGGCTCACACCTTTAGCAGATTGGGCTCACACCTTTAACAGACTGGGCTCACACCTTTAGCAGACTGGGCTCACACCTTCAGCAGACTGGCCTAACACCTTTAACAGACTGGGCTCACACCTTTAACAGACTGGGCTCACACCTTTAACAGACTGAGCTCACATCTTTAACAGACAGGGCTCACACCTTTAACAGACTGGGCTCACACCTTTAACAGACTGGGCTCACACCTTTAACAGACTGGGCTCACAACTTTAACAGACTGGGCTCACACCTTTAACACACTGGGCTCACACCTCTAACAGACTGGGCTCACACCTTTAGCAGACTGGGCTCACAACTTTAACAGACTGGGCTAACACCTTTAATAGACTGGGCTCACACCTTTAGCAGACTGGGATAACACCTTTAACAGACTGGGCTCACACCTTTAACAGACTGGGCTCACACCTTTAACAGACTGGGCTCACACCTTGAACAGACTGGGCTCACACCTTTAACAGACTGGGCTCACACCTTTAACAGACTGGGCTCACACTTTTGACAGACTGGGCTAACATCTTTAACAGACTGGGCTCACACCTTTAACAGACTGGGCTCACACCTTTAGCAGACTGGGCTCACAACTTTAACAGACTGAGCTCACACCTTTAGCAGACTGGGCTCACACCTTTAGCAGACTGGGCTCACACCTTTAACAGACTGAGCTCACACCTTTAGCAGACTGGGCTAACACCTTTAACAGACTAGGCTCACAACTTTAACAGACTGGGATCACAACTTTAACAGACTGGGCTCCCATCTTTAACAGACTGGGCTCACACCTTTAACAGACTGGGCTCACACCTTTAACAGACTGGGCTCACACCTTTAACAGACTAGGCTCACACCTTTAACAGACTGGGCTCACACCTTTAACAGACTGGGCTCACACCTTTAACAGACTGGGCTCACACCTTTAACAGACTGGGCTCACACCTTTAACAGACTGGGCTCACACCTTTAACAGACTGGGCTCACACCTTTAACAGACTGGGCTCACACCTTTAACAGACTGGGCTCACACCTTTAACAGACTGGGCTCACAACTTTAACAGACTGGGCTCACAACTTTAAAAGACTGGGCTCACATCTTCAACAGCCTGGGCTCACACCTTTAGCAGACTGGGCTCACACCTTTAACAGACTGGGCTCACACCTTTAACAGACTGGGCTCACACCTTTAACAGGCTGGGCTCACACCTTTAACAGACTGGGCTCACACCTTTAACAGACTGGGCTCACAGCTTTAACAGACTGGGCTCACACCTTTAGCAGACTGGGCTAACACCTTTAGCAGACTGGGCTCACACCTTTAACAGACTAGGCTCACACCTTTAACAGACTGGGCTCACACCTTTAACAGACTGGGCTCACACCTTTAACAGACTGTGCTCACACGTTTATCAGACTGGGCTCACACCTTTAACAGACTGGGACCACACCTTTAACAGACTGGGCTCACATCTTTAACAGACTGGGCTCACACCTTTAACAGACTGGGCTCACACCTTTAACAGACTGGGCTCACACCTTTAACAGACTGGGCTCACACCTTTAACAGACTGGGCTCACACCTTGAACAGACTGGGCTCACACCTTAAACAGACTGGGCTAACACCTTTAACAGACTGGGCTCACACCTTTAACAGACTGGGCTCACACCTTTATCAGACTGGGCTCACACATTTAACAGACTGGGCTCACACGTTTTACAGACTGGGCTAAAAGACGTTTAACAGACTGGGCTCACACCTTAAACAGACTGGGCTAACACCTTTAACAGACTGGGCTCACATCCTTAACAGACTGGGCTCACACCTTTAACAGACTGGGCTCACACCTTTAACAGACTGGGCTCACATCTTTAACAGACTGGGCTCACACCTTTAACAGACTGGGTTCACATCTTTAACAGACTGGGCTCACACCTTTAACAGACTGGGCTCACACCTTTAACAGACTGGGCTCACACCTTTAACAGACTGGGCTCACACCTTTAACAGACTGGGCTCACACCTTTAACAGACTGGGCTCACACCTTTAACAGACTGGGCTCACACCTTTAACAGACTGGGCTCACACCTTTAAACAGTGTTAAGTAGAAAATTTGAAAACCCGTCTTGGGCTTTGCCTTCGGAGGAGCTTACACTGAGAGATAAGCAGCTTAAAGTACCATTTTAATATATGGAGGATGTAGGCTCAGTGAGACAGACAGGCAGACAAACCTGACAGTGACACAGACAGGCAAGGTGATGCGGACATTAAGAGAGAATTCCATACATCAGAATAAAGGAGGTAGATTGACAAACTAACTGACAGAGGCTAATTAAGAAGGAAGGAATAGGGAAAGAGGGAGAAAGGATTCTGTTAGATACTGAATTTCTATACTGAAGCAAACACGCTGCTTCCCTGAACCGTGAGCCGAGAGATCCTGAAAAGCAGAGAGCGAGCAGTGGGAATATAGCGGGGGAGGGGTGGGGTGGGGGGGGGTAAAAAGAGATGGAGAGAGAAACTTCGATGTTTTGCAAGAAGCATCTCCGTTGTTGTTTTTATTATTACCTCCGCCAAAGAGGTTATGTTTTTGGTAGCGTCGATTAGTTTGTTTGTTTGATCTTTCGTTTATTCGTATGTTCGATGGATATCAGGGTAACAAAAAGTTATAAATTGCTATGTCTTAGCCTCACTCAGGTTCCATTAATTTTTGGTGGTGATCCGGATCCAGGATTTTTTTTTTTTTTTTTTTGTTATTGCATTATTACCCCTATTGCCTTGCCTCCGCCAAGGAGGCAAGGCAATGTCATGTGTACTTAAAAAAGGTAATTTTAATGATATTCTTCGTGATAATACTTCTATTGCATCAGGGGCCCTATTGCCTTGCTACTTCTATTAGCAGCGTTGGTAGTCGTTTTCTGAGAGAATTAAGAGAATAAATGTGAACACTAAGATAACGAGAAAATGCAAAAAGAAAGATTAAGGAAATGCTAAGAAAAAATAGACAAAAAATCGGAAAATTAGAAAGCAAATCAAAAGAAAAATCGAACAAACAAGAAAAAAGAAACTGTAATAAAAGAACCAAAAGCCAAAATACGACGAAGGCTCCTCGTAAAACTACAGCAGTGCCAACAACAACAACAACAACATCAACAACAACCAACAACACTAAAAGCACGGAATCTAATTTGGCCTCCTCACCATCACAGAAATAATCACAGGCATTACCCAGCTCTGTTATTTCCCTCAGAGAACTGGATAAGTGTTTCTGTTTCGTCATAAAAGCGATATAAAACGTCTGGAAGGGGCTTTAGGGCGGTCCTGGAGGCGGGGCAGATGAGATGAGAGGGTTGGGGTGAGGTGGGGGGGAGGGAGCAGTGCTGCTGTTGTTGTATGGGGGTTGTTTTGTGTGCGGGAGTTAGGCTTTGTGTTGGGGGATTGAGAGGAAGTGGGGGCATTGCCAGAAATTATGTGTATGAAGCCGAGTATCTGTCTCTCTCTGTCTCTCTCTGTCTGTCTGTCTGTCTCTCTCTCTCTCTCTCTCTCTCTCTCTCTCTCTCTCTCTCTCTCTCTCTCTCTCTCTCTCTCTCTCTCTCTCTCTCTCTCTCTCTCTTGCTCTCTCGCTCTCTCTTTCTCTTTCTTTCTTTCTCTCTCTCTTTCTTTCTTTCTTTCACACACACACACACACACACACTTTCACATACACACATTCACAAACACTAAAAATACACACTCTCACACATAAACATACATACATATACATACACATGAGCCCACAAAAACACAAAAACAGAACATAACTGTGACACGATGGAGAGCGCTCCTTGTTGGTCCAGTAATTCAAAACGATGCCACTGGACTAAAACCATTAATAAATAAATAAATGAATAACAAAGAAACTATTTGAGTCACGAATGCCTTCGTGTTGACAGAGACCAGCAAACACAACAAATAAAGAAAACAATTTTCCTCTTGAGTGAACCAGCCTTTTTTAACATTCTTTTTCTTGTCATTATCATGTGATGGTATTTGCTCTTTCTCTGCTTTGTTGGTTTCTTTCTTTCTCATCTTTTCTTCCTTTTCTTGTCGTTAATTTTGATTTGTTATTAGCAGTGTTTCTTTTTTATTAAAGGAGCATTGCATTTGCTCTAATATGGGTTGTTATTATTATAGTATTCTCATCAACGTTACTATGGATATTTAGGTTTTCTGTTCTCTTAAGTCTATTATTGTTCTTAGTTTTGGTACTGTCTTCATTATTTCTTGTATTCCTTCAATAGTATTATTATCATAGTTATTATCATAGTTATTATTTAGTTATTATCATAGTTATTATTATCATAGTTATTATCATAGTTATTATTATCATAGTTATTATTATCATAGTTATTATCATAGTTATTATCATCATAGTTATTATCATAGTTATTATTATCATAGTTATTATCATAGTTATTATTATCATAGTTATTATCATAGTTATTATTATCATAGTCATTACTATCATAGGTATTATCATAGTTATTATTATCATATTATCACCATATTCCTCACAGACACCTTTTCATATTGTTTGTTTTATCATGACCAAGCTTAGTAATACTTGTACCCTTTTTAACACTACCGCCCTTGCTATTATTGCCATCATCAT
>NC_091552.1:30233730-30236230 GCF_042767895.1 Penaeus vannamei | reverse complement strand
TGTGTGGGCGGGGCTTAAACTCGGAACTGTTTGGAATATTCTGCCGAGGAATTTCAAGAAACTGCAGTCAACGATACTGCAGATAAGGCCTTTCGCCTCTGCTTTCTCCGCTTTCTGATTAACCACTGAATATCAACTTGGACTTTCTCTTCTCTTTGGGAAATGTTTCTCCGTACTACCGCTTCGTGAAAGTATTCCCATTATCTCAGAAAGAACGAACGAAGGCTACCACGCTCTGCACAGTATTCAGGATACGGTCATTCGAATCATAACTGCACTTAAATATGTGTCATTTTTCCCTATGTTTCGTTAAAAAAATGTATTTCCATGAAGTAAAATAGGCTAATTTCCCATTTGTCAGTAAAGAAGAAAAACTACGACTTGCACCATCTTCGCTGAGATAGGCAACCAAAGCCATGTTTTCCGGCAACTGAACATTCGAGAAAATCGGTGACACTCGCCAGAAATTCCGATCCTCTTCCTCCAAACCGCAATTAATGAACTGACACAAATTCTCTGGTGTCGGAGTTAAAACTGCCATGCCACAGCTTTCATCGGCCAAGGTTCGGACAGCATTGAAAAATAAATTCGTACCCTTAAATTGCTCCTTCACAGCACGCAGCTATTCACCATTATTGCAACTATTGGTTAGTGATGTTCGTTCTTTGGCAATCTACTATTTCGCTTGTTTCATTTTTTCGTCTCTGGCCAATGCATAGATAAATCGATCTTCAAGGTCTCTTCTTCAAAAACGATTTTTTTTTATTAATGTGTTGGCGCGCGCTAATATGTGTGTGTGTGTGTGTGTGTGTGTTTGTGTGTGTGTGTGTGTTTGTGTGTGTGTGTGTGTGTGTGTGTGTGTGTGTGTGTGTGTGTGTGTGTGTGTGTGTGTGTGTGTGTGTGTGTGTGTGTGTGTGTGTGTGTGTGTCCCATAAAGAGCCTGATATAAGTCGTCGACTCAATTTCTGTAAAAGAACAAAGAATCGTAGAAAGAAGCGACAAGGCGCTTAATGTTAAATAAAGGCGCTGACATTTGCTGAAGCGCGTCTATAGTGCTTTTTTTATCTGATAAACAGTAGTTCAATAGCTATTGTAAAGGACGAATTACCAGAGGCAATTTTTTTTTTATAGAATGTTGTTAAAAGTACGGCAAGATTCAAATTTAGGCAGAGGTTGACGACTAGTGTTTTCATTTCATTTGGCATGCGTGTTTTCACATGGTATGAAACCCTTGTTATTCAATATAGTATTTGTGATACGATTCAGAAATTCACCCAAAGTTTAGCAAGATAAAACAAGACTAGTGATATATTGGCAAAATATCACCCAAAATATAATTATTTTCTATATCCAATTGCAAGCCCTTGCCTTGAAAGCGTCGAAGCAACCGTCAGTTCAGTAACTGATTGAAGGAGGGTGGAAGGGGGGGAGGGGGAGCTGAGGTAGGGGAGTATCAGGAGGAGGGGGGGGGGGAGATTCCCTCTCACCATCTGTCAGTCTCTATTAGGACCACTCTTCCTGTTCCCCTTAGGTGTGTGGCTGGACACAAACACACACACACACACAAACACATACATACGCGCACACACACACACGCACGCACACATACACACACACACAAACACACACACACACACACACACACACACATACACACACACACACACACACACACACACACACACACAAACACACACATAAACGCAAACACATCACGTATACACATATACACTGCATTTACATAACATACACTCGCACACTCAAGCATAAACATTACACACACTGACAACAACAGCCTTAAATTCTCGCAACAAAACCCCCTAACTTATCCCCGACTGTTCTTTCACCTGCTAATTCAGAGTCAAGAAGACTCACATACATAACCTCGCACTTGAAGCGAGAGAATAGAATTTGAACCTATGACATCATCACGTCAGATACACACAATAGGATCCTTTTTGCTAGAGGGTTTCCGGGCTCTTTCAACGGCGCACAATGAACTGTTATAAAGTCTATAGCAATTTGCCACAACACAAAGGCGGTTGGAGATACGAGGGGCTTCTTCGCGAGATCTTCCGAGATTACTTTATGTCTGTAGCTAGACAAAAGGGGAGAGGGAGGCTAAATAGATGAGAGAGAGAGATTGAGATAAAGAGTAAGAGAAGTGGAGGGAGGGGTGGAAGGGAGAATAGCTAGGGATAGGGAAAGGAGGTGGGTAAAGAAGAAGGGAAAGAGAAAGAGAGAAAAGGGGGGGATAGATAGAAAGCGAGAGAGAGAGAGACTAGAAAAACAAATATTCATATAAAGAGTTAAACTGAAACAGGAATACTGAGACAGACATTAAGTAAGACCCACAAACAAAGGGCCTCGTGAAGTCTTTTGTTCAAACCTTAATGACTCGGAGTACAAAGAAATATTTCTCTGAGAATAATAAAGAGAATAACAACGAGAATTACCCAAATCTGATATGGGTAACGAAAGCTATACTTATATTAGATAG
>NC_091552.1:30213730-30218730 GCF_042767895.1 Penaeus vannamei | reverse complement strand
TGCAGTAGTAATCATAACAACAACAGCAACAACGGCAATCATTATTGTGATCATAATCATCATCTTTACAAAAGTAACAGCAACAATATATATATATATATATATATATTTATTTTTTGGGGGGATAAACCCTTGCCAGGCACGTTCCCAGGTGGCGGATTGGGAGCCCTTGAGAGGCGAGGTGTTCGAAAGAGTCATGGACCAAATCCCGGGGTCTGGCTAAACAGGAGAAATAATAATGAAGCCTTGTGCCACATTGGTCGTCACGAGGCAGGCGACGGACCGCGACCAAGGAATATGTGGAACTGTGTTATAGCCACTGGAATAAACAACCCATTTGACTGTGGATTCCTGTACCGAGCGTATATGCAGATCTCAGCCGACATCAGTTCAATGGAACTATTATATATAAATGGATAAAGGAATCACTATAGACAATTTAGGAATGATTATTACTTAGCTTCACTACGAAAGAAACCTGTTGCTAATGAAGACCGTTACATCCAAACACAACTCTATATGTGGATGCTAGCAAACCGAAGAAAGTTAAGAGAGACATTTTGACCAAGAGAAAATAAAGAATTTAGGAGAATAAGAGAACATGAATAAGAAAAAAATGTGTATACAACAACGCAAACAACAGACAATAGAGAAAGGCCAAAATGAAGAAAGTTTAGGTCGGGGAACAGTGGTTGTAAACAGAGCTGAGAACGTAGAAATTACAGAAACACAGAATTACAAACAAAGTAAAACATGAGAAACTGGAAAATAGTAAAATGTATGAAAATTGAGGATCGGAAGAAATTACAAGCACATATGGATCATAACTACTACTACTACTAATAATAATAATGATAATTATAACGGCCCAACTTTGACCCCTTGACACTATCAATGCTACTAAATAATTCAATGATGATCAAAGAATATCAATTTTGAACATGATAAAAGTGCCAAAAACCCGTTACATTGGAACCAAAGAAATAGTACTAATTGATGAGAGTAACATGAAAGAGTGAGAACAAGAGAATATGTATAACTATCCTGGGAGAGATGGAGATGGAGTAAAGTAAATAACCATGAAAGAAAAGATAGGGAATAAATGTTATCGAAGAGTGCTAATAATGCTAATAAAACTCTGCTGATCAAATGGAAGCAATAAACATCCTCGCTGTGCCTTTAGGAACGTATGGCTTTGAATTGACAAAATGGAGAATAAAGAACATAACAGAAAAGGATATAACAACGAGAAAGTTATTGAAAGTGGAAAAAATGCACCACTGAGAGATGAACATAAAATGTATTTGCCAACTTAAAGATAATGAAAAAAAGGACAAACGAAACTGTAAAACATTTATATATGACTGCTATAGTTGAATTAGTGGAATATCTGGAGACGGCAGAAAATGGACTCCTAAAGCCAGCGTGGGAGTGTAAAAGAGCAAAAGAGGATTTAATAATACGAGAAAAAAATGGAGGAGCTGCAGTTGAATAACGAATTAAATCTAACAAGTAAACAACAGATAATTCTAACAAAAAAAGACATGAAAGGAGAAAAGATAAAGAATGAAGCAGAACAGTGGGCGTATAAACACAGATTACTTAACAGCAGCTGCTCAAGATCAGGCCCGACCAACAAAGTGACATTAAACAAGAATAGCAAAAGCAATTAACGATCCAGTGTGAAGAGCGTGTGGAGAATAACGAACTGTATATGAAATCATAAGAGGATGCAGTGAATTAGCGAGAAATTTATATAGAGAGAGAAATTTCATTTTTACTGAAAACCTGCGAATGCTGCGAAGCTGAAGCGACAGCAAAATTGTTCGAACATAAACCAGAAATTGTGAGAGTGTAAAAGACTTTTACAATCCTATGTGCCTTGCACATACGCAGACAGTCATATACAAGCCAACAAACCTCATATATATATATATATATATATATATATATATATATATATATATATATATATATATATATATATATATATATATATATATATATATATATATATATATATATATATATATATATATATATATATATATATATATATATATATATATATATATATATATATATATATATAATTTTTTTAGTGAAGAACAAACGCCTGTTGATAGACACAACACTTCCATCTGATAAAATTATTTGCAGAAAGGCAGCGGGAAAAATATGAAATGGTTATAAACCCCAAGACGGAAACAACAAAAATACGGCCGCCATTATCTGACAAAATACCATTATTTGTAGGAGTGTTTGAGGTAATAAAAAGGAGCAAGATAATATCTTCGAAAATTCCCTGAAGCAATAATCAAAAAGATTTGCCGATGCTCTCGATGTTGCGATCAATGCCTGTCCTGGGGGGGGGGGGGGGGATCCTTGCCATCAAAATAATGAACAGTGTATTCTGAAGTCTATGCTTTAGGCTCGATTCTGTAGTAAATAAAAGGAAGCAAAATACTGATCAAGAGGATGACTATAACGACGATGATGATTTTAATGCAGCAAGAACAATAACAACAGTCATAGTAATAAGGATATTACTATTACTAACAATAATGATAATAATGCTAATGCTAATATTCATAATAATATAAATTATAATAATGATAATAATACCAACATGAAAACAGTGATAACAATGATAACGATAGTGTTGTTGTAATCATGTGTTCAAGCAGTTATGGAGAAATAATGAGTATTAAAAAAGTTTTGGAGATAACTTTAATTATTTTTCAACCACGTGATAAGTATTACCTCATGTAATCATCCTCATTCTTTCTTCAATTTATTTTCTTCCTCATCGCTTTGTGAGGTACAATTTCACTTCTTTATCTTTTTCTCTTCCTGTCTATATATAAAAAAAGGAAAAATTATCCAATTTCTCTTTATCACATTCCTCAGCTTCCTCGCTCTCGTCCTTCTCTTTTCGAAGTTGTTTTTTTTTTGTCTTTAAAACATTTCCCCATTTCTTCTGCCTTCTTCTCTTCCTCCTTTCTCTTTTAATTACACCGACGTTAGTTATTATGCAAATTAGTTGCACAGTAAAGTAATTTGTATGTGATATAGATGGTATGGTAAATAATGTGATACAATAAATGATACAGATTATGCGTATATTTTAATGTAAAACAAAACTTTTACATAGTTATGAATGGTAGAAAGCTAGGAATAAACATGAATGATTCAGAAAATGTATAAATGATAATGCTCGTCATCGGAATTATGTGAAAGGCAATGACAAGGTGATGACTTTGAGAGATGCCAACTGCGTGATAAATATGAAGTGATGTGTTGAATATGCAGTGCCATAGATTTATAGTGTGAACAGATGACACTTCCTTTGGGAAATTCGGTGCGCCATTACTGTACTATTCATTTCTGATAGATATGACGGTGATATTATTATTATTTTAGTTATTATTATGATTACTATTATTACTATTATGATGCTGATGATGATTACTATTATTACTATGATGATGATGATGATTACTCTTGTTATTATCATTATCATTATTATTATTATAAGAATCAAATAGTTGTAGCAATGCTGATAATGATAATAAAGGAAATCTTAATTTTAATTGAAATAATAATAATAATATTGAAAAATATACTGACAAAAATAGTAATGATGATAATTACTATACAAAGTAATAATAATTTTATTTATATTGATGATATTGATAATTGTAATAACAGTAATAATAATGACTAGAAACACTCAGAGCGCATACCTCCGCCAAGGCAATAGGTCACTGATGCTTTAAAGATATTCATTTTTGAAGAATTAAAATCGCCTCTTTCCGAAGTCCACTGGTGACGTCCGCCAACATAATCCCCAATAAGGGTAACTGATGCAATCATTTGAAAAATCCTGGATTCGGATCATGATCTGGATCGCCACCAGCTAAGTTTCATAAAAATCTATTCATAACTTTTTGTGTTTTTCTAACAAATTAACTAATCAACGCTACCAAAACATATCCTTCCTAATGATAATGAATACACTAGTGATGATGATAATGATGAAGATAATGATGACGATAATGATGATAATGTTACTGATGACGATAATGATGATAATGATAACAATAACAAAAAGTAACAATTGTCACAATAATAAAGATGATTTGCGCATATTTGTAATTATAATAGATATCAATAGCATAAGAATGTCAAGAACATCAACATGAACCAAAGTACTAGTAACAAATCATATTTCTAATATCAATTAAATCCAGTTTTTAATTAATTCCTCTTAGCTAAGTGAAGAGGCGTTGCTATCTGACCTATTAAAAAATACTTTGAACTTAATTGACAAATGTGATTAGTGCTTTTGATGTTCACGATGATCAATTTATGTAGCTTGTTAATACGTTAAGTGAAAAAGCTGCCGGGGATTCGGGAAAGTAAAATGGTTTATTGAGTAACGAAGTAATTGAGGTAATTTCAAATGTGAAAACAATTGTGTTGAAATAAATCCCGGGTACGCCTTTGAGAGCCGCGCGCCCGAGCGAAAGGCCGAAGGAGGAAATAACAGACAGGGTTTGTAATAATGGCGATGCGTGGGAGACGGACGGTATTGGTTGTGAGGATGTATGGTGCGGCGATGACGAGGGCTATTGTGATGGCGATGACGATGAAGGTGGTGACGACGACGATAACAATGGCTATTGTGATGATGACTATTGCGATGACGATAACAATGGCTATTGTGATGACGATGACTATTGTGATGACGATGACGATGGTGATGACGATAAGTGGTGAAATGATAGTGAAACGTCACTTAGGTCTGAATAATTTATCAACGATTGTCATAAAATTCATAATTTATATGAGCTTTCAAACTCCGACCTTTACTTTAAGAAGTAGTTAAAGTTTCTGTTATTTTTCGACACGTCCCCAAAAAATCTGAGTCTTCATAAAAAAAAAGAAAAAAAATCGAACTATAATTTCTTATCTAAATCATACACACACGTGGTTGT
>NC_091552.1:30138730-30141230 GCF_042767895.1 Penaeus vannamei | reverse complement strand
TGCTTCCTGTGGCCGTCTGTTCGTTAGGTTCTCTCTTCTCTCTCTCTCTCTCTCTCTCTCTCTCTCTCTCTCTCTCTCTCTCTCTCTCTCTCTCTCTCTCTCTCTCTCTCTCTCTCTCGTCTGTTCTGCTTTTCATCCTCCTTATCAGTCTATTGCAATGATAATGATGGGTATTATATTCTTTGCTTATATTTCTGTTGTTATTAAAATCATCATTATTATTATTATTTCTTATTCTCATTATGAAAATTGTTGTTGCTATCATTATAATTATCATTATCATGCGCATTATGGTTATCATTATCATTGTTACTGTAATTATTATAGAAGTTGTTGTTATCATAGATTTATTACTATCATTTTTGTTGTCATTACCATCATAATTACGATTGTCATTAGTATTACTATCAATATCATTGTTTTCATTGTTATAGATATTATTATTATCATTATTATCATTATTGTTATTATTGTTATCAGTGTTATTATTGTCGTTATTAGTAGTATTGATATTTTATCATTATCAATATTACTATAGTAAGATTTATTAGTATTGCTATTATTATCATTATCAACATCATTATTACTATCAATATTACTATTGTATTACTGTCATTATTATCAATAACATATTTATCATTATTATTACCTTTATTATTACTAATACTATTTTCATTATTATTATTGTTATTCTTATTATTATCATTATTATCATTACTATTATTATTATTATTATTATTATTATTATCATTATTATCATTGTTATTGTCATCACTATCATTATAATGATATTATGATCGTTATCATTATTACTTTTATCATCCGATTGTTATCATATTATTGTCATTATCATCAATAACATTTTTATTAGTATTATTAATGTTGTCATTATTATCAATACTATATTTACCATTCTTATTATCATTATTACTATTACTGATATTATCATCACTTCTGCCTTGATCTTTCCCTATTTCTTCTTCCTTTACAGCCCCCCCCCCCTCACCTCCTCGACCTCCTGCATCTTCTCAATTACCGCATGCGTCCTCTTTTCCCGTTTTCCCACTTCCTCTTCCTTCCCCCCTTCCCCCTTTCCTCTTTCTGTATTACATCCCTCAGATACCTTTTTTTTTTCTTCTCTCCTCCTCTTCTCTTCATATTTCCGTCTCTCCTCCCTCATCCTCTTAACCCCTTCCGTCTAAACTCTTTCTTCTTCTTTCTCTCTCTCTTCCACTCTCCGTCTCTCACAACTCCTGCTATTTCTTTACGCTTCTCCTTCCCCTTTCCTTTTTTCATCTTTCATCTCCGTTCCTCTTTCTTTCTTCTCTATCTTCCCCATTCCTCTTTCTGTCTCTCCTGTCTCTTCTTCTTTCTTTTATTTCTCTCTCTCCTCCTCCCTCCACCTTCCTCCTTCTGACACGCCTCGCACCTGTATTTCCTCTCTTCCTTTCTCCTCCTCCCTTTTCACATCCTATGGCTTTCTTCTTCCTAAGTTCTCTCCTCTTCCTTCAAGTTCTCCCATGGCCTCCTCCTACCTACCTTCTCTCCTTCTCTTTTCTCCTTCCTACTTCTTGACCTCCTATCGCCTCCTTCTACCTATTTTCCCTCCTTCCTCCTACTCCTTGACCTCCTATCGCTTCCTCCTACCCATTTTCCCTCCTTCCTCCCACTTCTTGACCTCCCACCGCCTCCTCCTACCTATTTTCCCTCCTTCCTCCTACTCCTTGACCTCCTATCGCTTCCTCCTACCTATTTTCCCTCCTCCCTCCTTCCTCCCACTTCTTGACCTCCTACCGCCTCCTCCTCCGTGTTCCGCCAGCGATACGCCGGACAAAAGGAAAGGAAGACTGGGGAGTCCTATCTAAGGAACCCTGCTCTTCCTGCTCTCAGATTTCCTTCTCCAAAGGCTGTTGGTGTCGTCGTACTTTTTTTTTCTTTTTAAGGGGGGAGAAGGGGGGGTGGTGGTAAAGGGAGTGGTGCTTTTTTTTTTTTCTTTCCTATTTTGTTGGTTGAGTGGGTAAAGATTTTTTTGTGGTTTCTTAGTGGAAAACAGATGTCCGCATCACATAAGCTTATATAAAGTGTGCTCTTGATAAATGCCCATCAGCCGATCAGTCTCCCTATATACATGCACACACGCAAACCAGCAATTAAGTATTTAAGCCTGAAAATACTTCAGCTAAGACACTCAGAAGGAACTACGCCGAGTGAGCACCAGTACGATATGATTCCTCTCTTTAAGGTCCAGTACAAGTAGTGACATAGCGTTGCATGTTCTCTCAAAGTGTTGAATTACCCTGTTTCACCGTAATTAACATGCCCTCACTAGAAGCACTTAGCAAGTCATTTGGTAAAGCATGCGACATTCAAGGAAAAGTCAATCACATGTTAAGATCAAAAGCAGTATCGACAGGCTGACGTGTCACGAAGGAGCAAAAATGGAAGGAAAAAGTTGATAAGCCTTTTAATAGTATATGCTGATTACTTTCTTCAATCAGCG
>NC_091552.1:30077322-30104822 GCF_042767895.1 Penaeus vannamei | reverse complement strand
GCCCGGTGGATTTGTCAAAAAAAAAAAAAAAAAAAAAAATAACGTGTGAGGCTTGTATGTGTATACCTAAACTGATGTTCAAAATGCTCTTTACAATTAATGGTTCAAACTGACGATGGGTGTTGCGCACTCGAAACGTTTGTGTTTTTGAAGATTAAAGAAGAAAGAAGTAACGATGTTTCTGTTCTGTCCTGAAATTCATTATTTCTCTCCGCTTTCCCACAGAAAGCTCCACAGCTGCTACTATATATATATATATATATATATATATATATATATATATATATATATATATATATATATATATATATATGTGTGTGTGTGTGTGTGTGTGTGTGTGTGTGTGTGTGTGTGTGTGTGTGTGTGTAGATAGAATTAAGGGTAACATGCTCACACTTCCAGTTCTCACTTTCTGTGTATGTATGTATGTATCCATCTGTCAACATATTTATTCTTTTCTCTAGATAGTTGTTTGCATCTGTTTGCTTTCTATCTACTTAGCTATCTACCTCTCTACCCGTCTATCTAAATATCTGTGTTTATATATCTTCCAATATATATCTATCTAACATATATCTAACAGTCTATCTTTCTATCTACTTCTCACAGTAGCTATATATATCTTTCTATCTTTTTCGTTTCCCTGCCTTCCCACTTTTTCCTTTGTAATACAAACCCCGCCTTTTTTTATTTCTCTTGCAAGATACGTTTCAAAGCTGTTGTTGCAATCCTCTTGCCATCTCCACTTCCAACATTTCCTCCACTTCCCTCTTCCCCACCCCTGCCACCCAAACTCATCCCTCCCATGCCATCTATCACCCTCTACACATCCCCCCTCCTATGCCTTCCCCCTACCCCATCCTCGTCTATCCCCCCCCCCTCCCCCGTCCTTCTCCCTGTCCCCCATAGCCACCCTTTCCCTACCGCCCCCTACCTCCCCTCTACATAAAATTCCCTACCGCCCCCTACCTCCTCTCTACATAAAAATAATAAGCAGTAAAAACTCCCGCATTGGAGAAACGAAGCAAAAGACGAAAAACACATTTATACAAACAGGATCTCACACGCTGAATTCCAAATTGTTTACAGGCATCGGATATACCGTGTATTGAGTCGATGAACACGTCTCTGTTTACATAAAAGGTCGTGTTTTCATGGTATTTATAGATGGTAAACACATCTCCACTTTCCGGGTCTTTTTCGAAATATATCTGACGAATTCCCAAAAGAAAAAAAAAAGGCTTATTGCGAATCTGATTGAAATATTTGTGTATATAAACGTATCTCTCAATTTTTCCTTCAGTCTGTATACATTTTTCATTTAATTTTACGTTTATGTCAATTCACTTATCTATCCACAGACACAATATCACACAAAAAGTGAGAGATAGAGATTGAAGGAACGAAGGGAGAGAGAGAGAGAGAGAGAGAGAGAGAGAGAGAGAGAGAGAGAGAGAGAGAGAGAGAGAGAGAGAGAGAGAGAGAGAGAGAGAGAGAGAGCAGATAGAAATGCAACCAGCCAACATCTACACATTGAATACCAGTGTTGTAGCTTACACTTTACTTTGCAATGGCAACTCTTGGAGTAAATGGAAAGGCCATGAAGGCGGGTATTATGTCGTGTGGTCTTTTTCGGCAAAAGTTAAATGCATTTCCAAAGAGTTACAAAACCCCCGAATCTCCTTCTGAAAATTTCAAGGGCTACCTGCTATTTTTACGGTAGTAGCAGACACTCGATGTCCACCGAAAATTGTTGAATTTTCATCTTTAGAAAATCAACCTGCACTTTTCCGGAATAATCTAAAAATTCTGGGAAGCGTACGATAAACAATAATGAAGGACATGTGTATACAAATAAATAAGAATATGCCGTTCATATGGAGTATTTCTTTTATTTGTGTTTGGATCATATTTCGTCAGCAAAATGTTTTGAATATGCAACCCTCCCCCAAATTGGAAGCAGGATCACCACCAAGACTTAATGGGATATAATTTAGGGTAAGACACACCTCAAGTAATCATTTCATTAAAGTCTGTCCATAACTCTTTAAGTTGGAAAAGAAAATCCTGGATCCGAGTCATGATCCAGGTCACCACCAAAATGTCCTGGCGTCTAAATTAGGCTCAGACGCACCTCTGGTAAAAATCTCATTAATATCTGTTCATAAAAGTTGGAATCATTCTACAAACAATATAATGAAACAGGGAAACGAACAAACGGTACTATATATAAACATTAGGTCATGGAATACACGGAAATGATCTGTATATACTTGCATATCTTATATACACTGTTTTACACCACCCTGTAAGTGTATACCTATAGTTCACGGGTGTTGGTGTGAAAGGCGGGTGTTTCATCCCGTAGAATTCCAAGACCTGGGACGCTCCACTAACCCGTCCGCGCGGCCTCTTGTCTCGCGCCCGGCGTCCGAGTGTGATATTCACCGGCATGAAGAACGATCATTTTTCATTCCAGTGATATATTGTAAAATCCAATAAGAGCAACAATATACGGAAATAATAGATTATTATATCATATACAACCATTTCATCTATGACTTGTTATCCATATTGTAAAAAAAATGAAGAGGCAAAAAATCGCGATATTTCTGTTCTCTACACTATTACGCGTAGCTCGCGCATTTTCAGTCCCACATAAACGTAATATGGCTTGCTTTGAATAGTAGATATATTGCATGGTGCAATAAGGATTTGTAATATTGTGCTTCTTGTAAGTAACATAAATAAAAAATAGCCCGTTTTATGGTGTTGAAAAAGTCGCCTACGTAAAACATTCCCCAAAAAGTAGGTCGAAATCGAAAAATGTTCAACCGCAGTGCAATAGATGAAAGGCTGTTCTATTCAGGTATGAAATCAGAATGACTGTTTTTTGTTGTTTTCAGGATTTTGTAGAATCTTTTCTTAAATGGTAAATGTTGACCGAGAAACGTCCAAAATTGAATACGTATACTTAAATACAAACATAAATACACACGTACATGCATGAATATATGTATCTACATATATACATATATACATAGATATACATACATAAATACATACATGCATACATACGTACGTATGTGCATACATACATACATACAGACAGACAGACACATATAAATACATATATGCATACGTACGTACGTATGTGCATACATACATACATATATACACATATAAATACATACATGAATGCATAAATACATATACATATAAATATATGAACACATAAGCATATCAGTACATACATATAGAAATAGATAAATACATGTATATAAATACATAAATACATACATGTATATACCTATAAATATACACATATAAACACACACACACACACACACACACAAACACCCACACCCACACCCACCCACCCACACACACACACACACACACACACACACACACACACACACACACACACACACACACACACACACACACACACACACACATACACACACACACACACACACACACACACAAACACACACACATACACACACACACACACACACACACACACACACACACACACACACACACACACACATATATATATATATATATATATATATATATATATATATATATACATATATATATGTATATATGTATGTATATATATATAATCTGATCATAAAAGAACAAAAATTAAATAAATTGATAAATGAACAAAGGGATGATTAACCAGCATGGGAGTGAGAGACTTGATCATCTAATGAAAGAGAAATCTGAGTTGTCTTAAAATCTTCCCGTCAGTCTAACAATCAACACTCAGAATATAACTCTTACTCCCTCCCTAAATCTTTGCCATAATCACCATTCATGACCAGGGAATATTTTCACTTTCTCCCGCCTTACATAAATGTCAAGGACATCAAACTTACTTCAATGTTGGCAATTATCACCACATTCTCGTCCTCTCTGAAGAGTGCCAATGATTGGAGGTGGAAAACTAATGCAGTCAGGTCCCCATGTTGCTATGTGACTCTTGAAACATGTGGTAGATATTTGCAGACTGATGCCACAGACATTTCTAAGCAATTTGTATATCTGGCTGGAAGGATCCTGTTACCATATAACACAGAGAGGTCAGGAACTATAAGACAGAATGCTGTAACCTATTAAGAAAAATACAATTATACATAAGCCCCATATTTAAAATCTATACATGTAAATTTTGTATGTAATTTAAATTCTGCTTAAATTGATCAGTCAGTTTCCGTAGTACAATGATCATAATTTTCAAATAATTAAATGTACAATATTACCTCGGCCATCCCATGCTATGCATAATAATCAGCTGGTTTTCAGAAGCAGGTTTCTGTCGCACTGCTTGAGAGGCGACACAGCCTCTTGGACCCCTCCTTTGACATCATTAATGGATCACACCCATCTCCGGTCCACACTATCATCTGCAGTGCCTCCTCATTCACCTGGATATATATATATATATATATATATATATATATATATATATATATATATAATATATATATATATATATATATATATATATATATATATATATATATATATATATATATATATATTTAATATTACTCTCCCAACTTATTCAGAGAATTATCTAGCTGTACATTCTAGTAAAAGCTGAGTTCGCAGCTTAGTATCTAATGCTTCCTAACATGACTCTTTGCCAAACCTTTTCTATTAAATATGTGTCATGAAATACACATCTTAAGGTGATGCGGCCGCTGGCTACCACCACCTTCATCTCTCGCCTTGCTGAGTACGTTCATACACGTGGGAAACTGCTTTTATTTGTCTTGCCTTCATAAAAATCCAAGGATGTTGTCAGTCCGGCGCTGAAGCCAACCTTCGCCACACCAAATGGTAGACAGATGCACAGGAAACAGCTGTTGACTCTCAGCAATCATGCCGCGTTGTTGGTTCCAAACTTCCAATGGTCTCTCAGTAGTCCCTTAAAGAATATATAACATTCTTAAAGAAACGGTCGAATGTTTACAACATTGTACTGCACAGTTACATGGTACAGGTGAAAATCACACGTTTGTGAATATATCAAAATTCCTAAATTCCTTCATGCTCCCAGTAACTCGAGCAACAGTGTACAACAGTGTATTTACATTTTTCGCGTTTTTTTCTGGTTATGAACAGCCTGCCACAAAACGAAAACTGACTCAAAGTCGCTGCATTACACATCAATAAAATCTCAAATACATTACAGTGGCTTTTAAACTTATCCTACAAACCCAGTTATACCACAATTACATACAAATCTAAACAGACAAAAAATCGGACCATGATAGCATTTTGGCAATGGAAAATCTGGAGAAAAACGAAACATCACTTAAATTACACATAAATAACGTTTCAAATACCTTACAATACCCAATGTTTACATTCTACAACTTCTGGCAGACTATAATTAGAAGCATAACTCGTTAACATATACAAAAAAAAAAAAAAAAAAAAAAAAAAATCACCTCTGGTAGCGGGATTTGGCATCTATCTAACACATTTACTGGAAATGTGCCAAATACCACCAACGCATACGCTCTTTTATTTAAGAGAAGATTTTTTTTTTTCCAGAACCACATTGATACATGTATCAAAGTCAGTTTGTTTACTACCCTTGTACTGTGTAGCAGGTTCTATAAAAAAAATAATCCCGAAAAGTGATGCATAGGACATTCTTGTCACAATGTAAAGGTAAATTGCAAAAGTTAATTATCAAGAAAGATTACCCATACGAAAAGAGTTTGCTTCGGCGTAAAATGTCATTTATGCTCCCTATTCACCCATCTGTCCTCGTTTACCTTTAGCTCACAGAAATGTACCCTTTTCTTATCCCATCTTTTTTACAGTGTATGCGCGATGCATACGATAGTAATGTTTATTATTATTATTATTATTATTATTATTATTATTATTATTATTATTATTATATATAATATATATATATTATATATATACATATATATATATATATATATATATATATATATATATATATATATATATATATGTAATAAATGTATATATACATATAATACATAATATATAATATATATCTATATGTAATAAATAAATAAATAAATAAATTTATATATATATATATAATACGTAATATATATATATATATATATATATATATATATATATATATATATATATATATATATGTATGTATATATATGTGTATATATAGATATATATATATATATATATATATATATATATATATATATATATATATATATATATATGTATATATATATATCCCTCCCTCCTACCTTCCGTCTCTCCCCTCCTTCCTCCCTCTCTCTTTCCCTCGCTCCAACTCCTTTCTCCCCCACCTGTCTCTCTCACACACACACACACACACACACACACACACACACACACACACACACACACACACACACACACACACACACACACACACACACATACACACACACACACACACACACACACTCCCTTTTCTTCTCCTCCCTCCCTTCCTACACTCCATCTCCTTCTTCCTCTCCCTCTCCCTCTTCCCCTTCCTCTCCCTCTCTCTCCTTCTCCTCACCTTTAACTCTGACCTCAACGCAATCCCATCTTGATTACGGGTGTAACTGCTCTAATGAAGCACATTAGGACACACGCAGTAATGAGGACCTCCCCCTTTCACCCCTCCCCCCTCCCCCCTCTCCCCCAAACCGGATTAACATGGTAATTTCGTTTTGGTCCTTGGCACCGCTGCTTTTGATAGGGGGGAGGGGGGACAGGGAGGAGGAGGAGGAGGAGGAAGAGAGGGAGGAAGACGAGGACGAGGAGGGGGAGGAAGAGAGGGAGAAGGAAAAGGAGGAGGACGAGGAGGGGGTGAAGAGAGAGAGGAGGACGAGGACGAGGAGGGGGATGAAGAGAGAGAGGAGGACGAGGACAAGGAGTGGGAGGACGACGACGAGGAGGAAGAGAGGGAGGAGGACGGGGAGGGGTGGAAGAGAGAGAGGAGGACGACGACGAGGAGGAGCAAGAGAGGTAGGAGGACGAGGACGAAGAGGGGGAGGAGGAGGAGGACGAAAAGTGGGAGGAGACGAAGAGAAGAGAGAGAGGGAGTAAGAGAAGGGGAATGGCACCGGAAAAAGGTGGACGGAGTTGGGTAAAAGTATGGAGAGGGAGATGAGAGGGGGATTATGGAGGAATGGAAGGAGGAAAACCAATGGACAGCGGAGGGTGAAGAGGAGATGGACGAAGGGAAAGGGAGGAGCAAAGAGGAGAGGAAGAGAGAACTAGATTAGCAAGGGTATGCAGAGCGAGGGGGAGAGGGATATTTCAAGGGTATTGTTGACGAGAGCAGAGTAAGAGAAGGGAGGGAGAGGGGGGGGGGGTAAGACGGAGAGGGGAAGATGGAAGAGGAGATGGGGAAGAGATAAAGAGTAAGCTAGGGAAGAGAAGACAACAGAACAGAGTTGAAGAGGATGAAATGGGATTGTGAGGACAAAGAACAGGGTGAAGAGTAGGAAGTGTAGAGCAAAGGAAAGACGAGGAGAGGGCAGGGGATAAAAAAGGAAAGAGGAAGCAGGTGAGAGGTGAAGAGAGGAGGTAAAGGAAGAGGAGCAGGGAGGAGGACGGGGATAGAAAGAAGGAAAGGGGAGGCAGAAGAGAGGAATGGGTAGATGGAACAGAAAGATGGCAGACAGAGAGTAGTTGATGGGAAAAGGGAGATGATGAGGGTAAAGAGGAGAGAAAGGGATAGGGAAAAGGGGGGAGGGCTGAGACAAAGGAGAGGCAAAAAGAACAAGAAGGAATAGAGAGAAAGGAAGGAAGCGAGAAGGGAGAGGGGCGAGGGGAGGCAGGAAGTACTGGCCGGGGGGGGGGGATAGTTGCAATGGAACGAGGAAGAAGTGGAGTGGAAGGTAATTAACAAGTAATTAAGGATACCTTTATGACAATTACTTAATGATTGCTTAAATATGTACATGATTTACTTAATTGGGTCAGTAAGTTAACTAATAATGAAAATGGCAAGATTATCTAGTAATAAAGTCAAATACTTGGGAAATTAAGTTTCAGAAATGTGAAAATGACTTTTTAGTAATTTTAATACAGTTAACAGTTATAATACACAATATGTTAATAACAATAAAGTGATGATAAAGACGATAATGATAAAAATGGTAATGATGATGATAAAGGTGGTGATGGCAGCACTCATAACAATAATAAAATTAATCATAGTTATAATGATGATAATGAAAATAGTAATGATGATACCACTACTACTATTAACACTAATAATAATAATAAAAGTAAAAATGACAGCATCAGCAATAACAACAATAATAATAATGATAACAGAATTACTTATTATGTTAGATTAATTAATGTTTTGTCCTTTTCAATAACTATAGTGTACTTTAATTAACTTATATTGTCAAAATGACAATATTATTTAAATCAATTAATGTAATTCAAGGATTAAGTTAAATCTTTTTGAAAATCAATACCTTTACTAATTAATCATTCATTTCCAGTATAATGTAATAAAATCACAAAATCAAAGATTATATCAAAACTAAAAACATACAAGACCTTATTTAGGATCTTGACATTTTACATACAAATAGACAGGTATGACTCACTTTTATATAATTATCAGTCATGAAACGACAAAAACAAAATCAACAACGTTCAAAATTACGTTATATTCTAATGAACCAAATATTATCAAACAGTAGAGTAATTCTAAAGCAATTAATTATTTGCCTCACAAGTTAACAAATGAATTAGAGAATACACAAAAGAATAATAATTACAAGAAAAGCAAAATCATAAAGCAAATAGACATACTTTGTGAAATTAATATTGCTTTAAAAGAATAAACAAATTGTTGATCTTCATAAGCACAAACTAAATTGTATTTTTACGTTATTACATTAATCAACCACTAAGAAGATTAATAATCATGACAAAATCAATCATACGCTCTGTCGGACAACAGGACTTGCCACTGCCTGCAGACTTATGGTGAACTATCTTAAAAAAGAAAGAAAAAAAAACGCTTAAGTACACTTACAAACTAACCCGTTTCCATTAAATGTTATTAAAGATACATCTAACACAATATTGCCACAGTTTAATTTAATAATCAAGTTATTTCATTATGTTTATAAAAGTTTTTAACCCTAATTGTTCCAAAATAATTCTCCCATTTTGCCAAAATAACTCCCATGTTACTGTTTTCCATTTCTAATTCCTGTCCACCATGTTCCATCACGGTAGTTAACAAAACCACTTCAAAACGGGCTTACCCGGGATAGGCCACGAAAAGGACATGGCTCCTGGACGCCACTACGAGACCTAGTCCACAGTCTCCGTCACTGGGAATCCTTTTATCTTCGATATGGGGCTAGTCCGGTCACGCCCTATGCTGTTCTCACTTATTCATTTCTTATAGTTGGAAAGATACATGCATGAGGACTTTTCTGTCTTATCAAATTTTTAACACAATATTTATCACGTTTCACTTTTTCTACCTGCCGTCCGACTTAATTTCTTGCACCGACATTGATACACTCTGCGATCGAATAAAACTGCTTGTTGTTCCGCACTCGTGATTTCTCGCGTGGTGTGTCACCCTTTGTCACACGATGTTTACGCCGCTTCGGGTCATGCTGCCTCCTTTCCTGTCGACTGCTCGAGTCCTCACTATTTCCGGCATCTGGTCCAGGCTGTTTGCTTTGCCTATACATCCGCTTCTACCCACATCATGTTCACGTGATGATAAGGAATTCCTTCGTGTGTCTACATCACCTCGTAGGTCTTCATGCCAAGAATTAAGAGGTGGCATGAATAATGCTGATTTGAATTAACCTATCCCATACTGAGTCTTAAGAAAAGACAGGCAGGTTTAGCAAAAGATCAGATCTACTATCGTGGATGAACAAGAAAGAAGTCCAATGACAATACCAAGAACAGAAAGATAGACACGTAAAATAGCTGTTGGACAAGAGAAAGGTAAAGAAATAACATTAGGTCAAGGCATAAGGTGAATGGAACAACAACAACAAAAAAAAAAATCTGGATAATTGGACCAAAATATACTGAAGGTAAATTTCTGAAAGCAATTGCAAGAGAAATCATATTAGGAAATTGAAGCAGGGCGCAAGATCAGCCAAAAGGGCAAGACAGACGGGCACAGAATTCGGAAATTTAACGAAAAGAAATTGACAGTCAGTAATAATTGACTATGTGCGGCAGTTGATGGAATAAACATAGAAAATAAAGAAGAAATAAAAAACAGGAAGACACCACATAAATGAACAGGATGTATCAATAGCTTAAATCCATCTTGAAATCTACAGATGTAGAAGCAAGAGCTGGAGCAAAGAGTCCCTGAAGGACAAGAACATATTAAAATCAAAAAGAGAAATCTAAAACAAGCGGAGACAATCAGTGACAAAAGCTTGCAGGGATTTACACAAATTGAATAAGGGGAAACGTACATTTTTGAAGGATAACTGAATTTGAAAGAGCTACAGGGAAAGGGAAACAACACCTTGGACAAACATTATACACCTTTGATAAGATTTACCTTGAATTTTTAAAAATGAAGCTAGCTGAACTAAAAGCAACGAAAGCCGGGGATCAAATAATTAGGAATAACATTTTGGCAAAGATGAGTGAATTTCTAACCTCGCAATTAACTCTAGTGAAGAACACATCAAACAAACTACAATAAATCAGGAGTTTTGTCGAATCCCGAGGACAAATATGGGTATATGGAAATTTGATACCCCATACCAAATGATTGAAGACAGTTTAGAAATGGATAATGATAATCAGAAAATTAAGTATTGCAGAGGAAGGTTGGAGAGATAATGAAGAGAAGGAATAAATGGTCGGCTCCCAGAATTTATGGAACTCCAAACGTTTTTTTTTTTTTTTGCAAAAAAATAACAGCAACATGAAATCCAATGAGTGAGGTGATACATAAATGGGTAGACGAACCGAAAAGAATAACAACATATCACACATTTGCAAAAACACACCTTATACTGAATGCGGAAACGGGTGGACGAGACGGAAAGAATAGCACATTTGCGAAAACATACCTTATACCTAATATCCAAAGACCCGCCATTAGCAGTGGAGTACAGGCCAGCTACACATCAGAATGCAAGTCGCTAGAACCTCGGCAAAGAACATTATATAAGCAAATTATTAATAAATAAAATTGTTGTACAAAACGAAATTCGGGACCATATTCAGATGGGAACGTGTCAGGTATTAGTAATAATTAACCAATTGTTGATTGGCATTGCCATCATGGGAGAGGTTAGGGAATTATGTCTATGGACTATCATGACTATTTGAAGGCCTGCGATATAATACACTTGAATGAATAGCGAGGGTTTATAACTGGGTGCGGATATCGGGAGAGGCTTGAAAAGGGATTGAAAAACTGATGGAAGCGTGAAACAGTATAGTAGGTGGATAAAGAACATGAAGGCGTTTCTTCGAAGAATTGATTACTCACTGGTAAACTTAAGCTGGGTTGAGAGATCAGTAATGGTGTATTTCAGAGTTGATGGCTATATGATAGGACGACCAGGTCAGTGCAAATTAACAAGTACATACAGCTTGGTTAGTGATGATCTGTGGATATACCAGGAAAATCATGACAAGCTAGGGATGGTAAGTGATATACCAGTACAAGTAGGCATGTTTACAGAAGTGATGTGTGCTTGGGGAACTTTAAAAGAAGTTTGTTAATGGCAAAAGTTCAAGAAATGGTTAAAGGGGACGATTTAGAAAATGGAGCAAGTAGAGGCATCAAATCAGAGATGACCTCTTCGCTTTATGCTTGCTCCGAGTTGTTCATGCTAGACAACTGCGCGCTTCTTTGGCCCTGGTTGCATTCGTTCAGGAGAAAGAACCCCTCAAAAGTAACAAAAGCCTCATTACCTAAAAAAAAAAAAATAATAATAATAATAATAATAATAAAATAAATAAAAATAAATAAGGCAGCCAAGACTATAGGGAGGATTTGTTTTGTTTGTTTGTTTCCCATGCATCTGTTATTGCCTTCGAGCAGGTAACTAGAACTAGAAATATATTGTATAATAAAGTGTAGCAGACTTTGTCCAATATATATACACATTAACTTTTAAGATTTTGCATCCAAACAGAGGGATAAAAGAGAAAAATAAAATGAAAAATACAAGGGGAATATTCTAAATAAAGTAGCTACTACTGCTAAGCTTAATAATGATAAATATGAAAATATTTATCATGTTTATGATGGTAACTGTAATGCTGATGATAACAAATATTATGATAAAATCAACAATAACCATGATAATTGGAATTACAATTAATAATAGAAAAATAAAAGTAATAAAAATGTTATTACAAACGATAATGAAATTTTAACAATCTGATCAATAATCAAGATAATAGGAAAAATGATAATAGTGATAGTTAAGATAACGATAATAATAGGGATGAAGATGATGATAACACTAACAAAAAGTAATAGTAATAGTAATTATTATCATCATTATTCAACAACAATAAAAATAATAATTATAATGATATAAATACTACTACTAATAATAGGAATAATAAAAGTAACAATAGAAATAAAGATAAGGATAGCAATGTTACTACTACTATTATCAATGATAATGAAAATGACCATAATAATAATATGATGATGTTGAGAATGATGATAATAATAATAATGGTACAAATGATACTAATGATTATAATGATAATGATAATAACAACAACAATAATAATAACAATAATATTATGGTAATAATGCTGATTAGGTTGATAATAATGGTAATAAAGATAGTAATAATGATGATGATAGTGATGATAATGATATTATCATTAATAATAACAATAATAGTAATAATGATAATAGTCATTATAATAATTATGATGATGATTATTATAGAGATATTAACAATAATAATAATAATAAGGATAATGATAAGGATCATATTAAAAATAATAATTATTATAATGGGAATAATAATAATTGCAATGGTAATGATAATGATGATTATGATGACTATGATAACGATAGTAGTAACAACAACAATGGAAGAGCAATATTGATAATGATAAGAATAGGTCTTATTCGTATAAACCCCTCACTGCTGCTCATCGTCCCTACGCTTTTTGTCCGATTCCTCTTCCCCCCTCCTTTGTTTTCCTTTTGATGTGTCCTTTTTCGTTCAGGAGAGAGGAGGAGGAGGAGGAAGGTGGCCTTCTCCCTCTCCACACCTGGTTTTCTTTGCGTTGTCTTCTTTTCTTTCTTTTTTTTCTTTGTTGCTTTTTCGAAATCCGTTAAGGTTCGGCTCTCCGCGTGTGTGTTTGTTTTGCTGCCTGTCTCTTCTTTCCTCCATTTCCTCCTCTGCTTTTCACTCTCTCTGTGTTTCCTTTCCCATCCTTTCCTTTTCCCTCTCATCCCCTCCCGCCCTCCGTTTCCCTCTTATTTCTCCGTTTCCTTTTTTTCTAACTCCGTATCCCCGTTTTTATCCTTCCGTTTTCCCCTGTCCACTACTTATTTCTTCCTTTTTACTTTCCTCCTTTCTCCCTTGTTTTTCGCCCTCGCTCTCCGTTAACCTCTTTCTCCATTTCTGTTACCCTTCTCTCTCTCCCTCCGTGCTCTCCTCCCCCCCTCCATGTCTCCCTCTCTTTCTCTCCGTTTCCCCCTCTCCCTTTTCGTCCCCACCTCTAATTCCTTCCGTCTCCCCTCTCTCTCCTCCCCCTCCATTTCTCCCTCTCTTTCTCTCCGTTTCCCCCTTTCTCCTTTTCCGTTCCCTCCCTCTACCTCCTTCCGTTTCCCCTCTCTCTCCCTCCGCTTCCTCCTCCCTCCTCTTCTGTTTCTCTCACACTCCCCCTCTGTTTCTCCATCTATTCGCTCTTCTCTCCCTCTGCATTTCCACCTTTATCCCAGCACTCTCAGGGGTAACAATGCTCTCTCAGCATCACTGTAATTTCGGCGGTTTTAGCTTATATCTATTAGGAATTCAAGGCGCAAATGTACACAGGGAATTGTTTGAATGTCCATTGTATCACTTTCTGTGGTTTTGGCATATAGTGGTCTTGGGATATACAGTGGTTTTGTATGTGCCATAATACGAAGTCCAGGGCAACCTACCCCCTCAAAGTTTTAATTCTGTGCGACTGGGTTGTTGAAATCCCGGCGGCCTTATCTGACCTGGCTCCATACGATGACACTTCTCGGTCATTCAGCACGCTCGTACTGCCCCCCCTCCCCCCTCCCCCCCTCCCACTCCTCTCACCTTAGGACTGAATCCCTTGTCGCTTGATGTTCTCTTAATGAGGTTAATGGCAAATCATCAACAACCATGTAAATACTGCAATCGATTATTTAGTATTGAGATAAACTTTGTTTCAGTTATTTCCTTTGGTCTTTCGTCATGGGAATAATCATCATTAGTCATGAGGCTTTTCAAAAATTATCTTTCACATCTATAACTGATGTATATTTCTGTTCCAAAAATATAAATTTGTTTTGGGATTTAGTCATTTGATTATTTTTAAAAGCAGTGTTTAAAAACGTAAGAAAAATTATTATATGCTACTATTATACATTACATTACACATTAACAAATGAAAGGTCAAGATGACTCGTGTAAAAAGAAAACATGAAACAAAAAGATATATACTTAATGCGCATGCGGAATATGAACACTGACGACAATCACACCAGCAAAACAGATAAATAGATAAAATAGCACGACACATTATTAACAACTTCGCTAATATTACTCTCCACCACCACAGACTAAGTAAACGCGATGGATTGATTATTCAAAATCATCTGCCGCGTCAAAAGCTAAGGTTCATTGAGGAGATTACCTTCTGGGATTAAAATGTTCAGATATTCAAACGTATAAAACGAGGACGGAAATAGTCGGAGATCGCCACGCCTTCCGACGTGTTTTGAACATTCCACCCCAACTCACTCTCGATCTCCCGCAGGACTGTGCCAGTGATGAGATCCCTGCGTGGCCTTCGCGTTTTTCTGCGAGCCTTTTCATCCCCGAGCGGTGAGGATGCTCTGCTCTCGCCCCGAGGCATCGCGCAAAGAAAACGCGCATCACGACACGGAAAGAAAACGTGGCCGCCTTCATTCCTCTTTATTTTTTACGTTTTATTGCATTACCCTTATTTATTATATTTATTATTCATGACACGAACATTTACTATACAAAAGCGATTAAGGGGTGACCATTTCTTTTAATCTTCGATGATCTATCATATCTAGAGGGTAGATTTACGTCTATTATATATTATATATCTTAACTCTTTATATAATGTTTTTAAAAGTAATTGATTATTTTTACTAAAACAGAACCATCTTCACTTACGCAATCTTCCGCTGAAAAGTTAATGAGGGAAGGTGAGAACCTGCAGAGAGGTCTTGTGGTCACGCGGTCGAGAGGTTGTCGGAGAACCCCGGAAAGGGCCCTCTGCTCTGTAAAGATAAGTTTGGGTCCTGAAGTTGCATTATCACGGTTATTGGGAGAAGGTCCGTGACCTTTTTAATTAAGTATAGTGTAAACATAGAACGGTGCTTCTTTTAGTCTTTCTAAGTCTTTTTAAGTTCGTGTTTTATGTCTTTTTGGTTTACTTGTTTTATGTCTGTTTTACTGGCTGTATTTTACTTGTGTTTTATTAACTCAAGTTCTCTTTTGCGCGTTAGTTACATTTTTTCTCGCTAGTTATTCTAATGAATGTTTTGAAATTTTAAGTTGCGTCTTTATACTCGCCCCTACCAATTCTGTGATGAAAGAATTGTTTTAAGGACTGTAAAGGTAAAAGTAACTATCAAGAAGCTATATGCAATGCTGAATCGCTTACCATCTGCGTCTTGGGAACAATCCCACGTCTCTCCGGCTTAAATACACACTTACCAGTCTTTTACACGCTCGCACAGCATATATAAACTTGTACACACATGCATGCACTTATTTATTCACCACTTTACGTCGTATTGTTGTTGTTGCACTTACTCGTTATCCCTCCGTTCCTTACACTCCACACGGCACCATTCTTCATACATACACACTACGTCCCCATACTTTAATGAAATGGGTGGTGGCAGCGAGATCTATAACACTTTATTTTGCGAGAGGTAATCGTATGCAGGTTGCTACAAAATTAGGAGTCGCCACTTGCCGCTGCAGCCCGCGCTCAGAGCCATCTGAAGGCGTGCTAGCAAGGGCTTAAGTCCCTGGAGCGTTATTTTCTTTTTCATTTCATTTTACCCTCCTTTTATATATATATGTATGTTTTCCTTACGGCTTCATTTTTTTTATTAGTTAATTGAAAGTATATTTTGATTTAGATCATTTAAACCATTTTGCTACAACACAGGAATCGCGTGGTGGAAGTGGAGTTATACTGTCACCGTTAGGAATTAGTAAACAAATATCATACATATAGAGCACACATCATATAAAATATAAAAGTAAAATATTGAACACAATATACAAATAACAGATTTCTCATTTTCATTTAGTCATAGTTACATGTGTACCTCCTATATATTGTAAGCTTAGATATCAAATTATAAAATCATATCAGAAATCCAATGTAGGGTGTGACTGTGTAGATAAAAAAAAATCAATTCTAAAATTAACTGTAATCTGATGTAGATTTCCGGGAATGTGGTCGAGCTAAGCGTTTGTCACAACGCATCAAACTGTGTCTCGATAAAGAATCCTGCGACAGTTTTTGCTTGTCTACAGAAAATTCTGAGCCATCGGAAATAACGGCTAAATACTACTACTTGCTACTTTCGTTGTCGATTGTTTGTTCCGTTTCTTTTATTTCTTTTATTTAAGGTTTTGTTATTTTTAATTTTCATTAAAAAAGTCATTTAACCGTTTAGCAATATGTGAAAATTTAGATTTGTAGCCAGTCACGTGCACTGTTCCTCAAGGTCCTGTTTGGGGGCCCATGCTTTTTCTTCTCTATATCTGTGATATGGTACGTGCCAGTGATTTACAAGCAATTAAATGTTTAACACTGGATCCTTGTAAATAGATCCTTGATTTTTTAAAAGTGCTTTACATCATATTTGCTCATAACCATAAATAGATTCCATCCTTACCTCTTTAAGTTTTTTGTTATATATATATGTGTGTGTGTGTATGTGTGTGTGTGTGTGTGTGTGTGTGTGTGTGTGTGTGTGTGTGTGTGTGTGTGTGTGTGTGTGTGTGTGTGTGTGTGTGTGTGTGTGCGTGCGTACATACATACATATGTATATATATATATATATATATATATATATATATATATATATATATATATATATATATAAACAAGTTCATATAATCTTGATAGGGTGAGCTTTTTGTCGGGAAGGTAATAAATCACACTCTCCCGTGCTGTTTGTCTTGGCGGGAGAATATCAGTTGTTGACAGCGCTAAGTCACGTCAGAATTACATACAACTTGATTATTTGTGTTACACACATAAACATGTATACATAGTATTTCTGTCGTTCATCCGACGAGCGAACTATCAAGCCAAAACAGGTATCAGTATGCAAATAATAAGCAAAGGGAAAGCCAAATATAGACAGCAGACGGTTATATTTATCTAATTTCATATCATGATTTTATTATGATCTATGTAATTTTTTGAAAAGTTTAATGGAATCCTTTATCCTTTAGCGAGTACAAGCTGAAGGCAGAAGAGCTAACTTCAGACAGGGAAAGTCAGTTTGTTCATATACAATCTCATGCATTTTAGTTTAGATATCGAGATGTAAATGGCAAAGATTCCTTATACTTCCTTGACATTGTGTATTTAACAACTGGTCTTGTTTTGTTATGTCTGAATGCAACTAGTTTTACCAGATGAAACCCCAGATAACCTTAGGGTGGCCGTGACTTTATTCGGTCAGCTGTACCATTTTACTTATAACTAAGTTCAATATAGCACACCTTTATATTAAATAATGTGTATTTCCTTGTATGTTAGTATATATACCAAATCTAATGATAAAATTAATATAAATCTACTCTGCTACTGTTGTTATAGCTGCACGTCATATTTTTATACACGTTTGTAAAACAACCGTACCTTTTTGTGTTTAATAGTTTTATGAAACTTGATGAGAAGATCAGGCTTTGAAAGGCTTGGTTTTGTAACTTACTGTGAAAGTTTTTAATTACATTTCTCTCTCTCTAGCTTTCATATTCCCTTTTCTCCTCTTCATATCCCCTCTCTGCCTCTCCGTATCCCTCTCTACCCCTCCGTTTCTCACAATCTCCCCCCCCCCCCCGTTTTCCATCTCTTCCAACCCGTTTCCTCCTTTTCCCTTTCCGCTTCACTTTTTCACACTCCACTTTTCCTCCTCCTCTTCCCTTCCATATCGCCGTTCCTCCCATTGCATCTTACACTTTCTCTCTTTCCCTTTCACCCCCTCCCCTCTCTCATTTTCCGCTTCCTTCTCTCTTTCTCTCTGTTCCCTCCTCCTTTCCTCTCCATAATCCCATCCCTCCCTCTCCTTTTCCTCCTGTCCCCCTTTACCTCTCTCCGTTTCCCCCTCTCTTCCCTTCCTTCCCTCTCCGTTTCCCCTTTTCCGCCTCCCCTCATTTTCCGTTTCCCCCTCTCCTCCCTTCCTTCCCTCTCCGTTTCCCCTTTTCCGCCTCCCCTCTTTCTCCGTTTTCCCCTCTCCCTCTCCCCTTCCCCCTCTAACCCCTTCTCTCCCTCTCCGTTTCCCCCTCTCCCCCCTTCCCTCCCTCTCCCCTTCTCTCCCTCTCCGTTTCCCCCTCTCTCCCCTTCTCTCCCTCTCCCCCCTTCCCTCCCTCTCCGTTTCCCCCTCTCTCCCTCTCCCCCCTTTCCTCCCTCTCCCCCCTCTCCCCCTTCCCCCTCTCCCCCCTTCCCTCCCTCTCCGTTTCCCCCTCTCCTCCTTCCCCCTCTCTCCCCTTCTCTTCCTCTCCCTCTTTCCTCCCTCTCCCCTTCCCCTTCTCCACCCTTCTCTCCCTCTCCCCCCTTCCCCGTCTCCCCCCTTCCCCCTCTCCCCCCTTCCCTCTCAACGAGCAGCCACTTTGTATGATGTTCCCACGGGAAATACACAGACACTCAGCAGCTACAAGTCATCACACAGTCGCTAGGAGACAGGCCATCTCTTAACCGTTTTCTTTCCTCCTGCGCCTCCTTCCATCTTTTATTCTCTCTCGTCGTTTCGCCATTTCCGGTATGTTCGCTTTCTTATCTTTTTTATTTATTATGTCTCTTTTCTCTCTTCCGTTCTCGGATTTTTCTCCTCGCTTTATCTATGTCTCTCTCTCTCTCACACTCTCTCTCTGATCTTTGCTTTATTCTTTCTCTTTCTCTACTTTTCTTCACTTTCAGCAATTTCTCCTGTCTATCTGCATTCCCCCTCATGGCTCGTATTTTATTACCCCGCGCCCTCTTCCATTACACGTGCAAACACTCCATCTGAAAATAAAATGCATTAGTTATATCTCAAGATCACAAGGAAATCAATAAAGCTTTTAAAGATTCTCAGCAATCCGGAAAGTTGGTGTGGATTTTTTTTTTTCAATCTTGGTAATGTGTTGAATGTGCACTTCCCATAAAAAAGAAAGAAAGATAGAAATACAACGGAGTAAACAAGTAGTAAGAAAAAGCTTGTAATACTGAATATTTTTCTGAATATGAATTCGTGAAGACGCAAGTTTACTTTTAGTTTCGCAAGAAGTACTTGTTCTCACTGTCAGAGTATTTACGATGTACGTTCAGACTATATAGCTCAATATTAGACTCGTTTTTTCTTAACTTTATCTGCCTTCTGTTATTCTTACACACGATCTTTCACCCTGTTTGTGATTACTTCTCTCTACTGTAGTGTTTGTGTGTGTGTGTATTAATATATATATATATATATATATATATATATATATATATATATATATATATATATATATATATATATATATATATCAATATATATATATTGATATATATTGATATATATTGATATATAATATATATACATATATACATATATATATATATATATATATATATATATATATATATATATATATATATATATATATATATATATATATATATATACATATATATATGCATGTATATATGTGCGTGTTTATATATATATATATATATATATATATATATATATATATATATATATATATATATATATATATATATATATATATATATGTATGTGTGTGTGTGTGTATGTGTGTATGTGTGAGTAGATATAGATATCTTCCTCTCACTTTATATCAAATTAAGGAAATTTGCGAGCAAGACGTTTTCGGGGATTCTCAGAGGACATATTTTCTTCCCGAGGAAAGTAATGAAAGGAAGTTTTAATCCCCGCTCCGATTGCCGTTTCAAAGTTTGCCTCCTAAATTTGAACATTGTCTTGTTTGTTGAGAAGGATCAGTTCAGATTCTGGGTGTGTACTGTTGGGGGGAAATTAAAGAAAGGGGAGAGAACGAAGAAAAAAATATGTGGCTGTATTTGTTTAGCTTTCTATCTTTGTAGTGTGTGAGAAAGGGAAGGAGAAGAGAGTGAGAGAGAGAAAGAGGGAGAGAGAGAGAGAGAGTGAGCGAGAGAGAAAGAGTGAGACAGAGAGAGAGAGAGAGAGAGAGAGAGAGAGAGAGAGAGAGAGAGAGAGGGAGAGAGAGGGAGAGAGAGAGAGAGAGAAAGAGAGAGAGAGAGGAAGAGAGGGAGAGAGAAGGAGGGAAGGAGAGGGAGAGAGAGTCACGGTCAAGCAGATAGACAAATAGACAGACAGAGTGAAAGACAGAGACGGAAGAGTTATTATCAGAGAAACCAAGAAGACCAAAAATAGAGACCGAAACGATAGACAGAGGAAGAGAAATTGGTGTGTGTAGGTGGAGCGCAGGGGCTTGGGGGGGGGGGGGTCAGTTGAACCTATAAAAGCCTATTAACAAACAATTTCCCCTGATAATGGCACCACGTTTTCATATCATATTCATACAACCAAATCAAATAAACACACAATAGCGCAGGCTTTCGCGGGTATGTGGATAAACATTTTCCCCGTGAGGGTATTTAATACAGCTACCCCCCCCCCCTCAAATGTGGATATCCATTTCCCACTTCATATTTATCGAATAAACAAACCACACAAACAATGCTCAAACGAGTAAATAATCGATGGTTCACGGATCCTGCACATTGCATGAACAATATTGAAATTGCTACCCAAAGTTTTTTTTTTCTTTTAATGGAGAAATGCTACCACAAAGGAACTTTTCCACACGCAGACGTTTCGAAAAGAAGACCGTTTCTACAAATAAACGTTTCCCAAGAAGAGTGTCAAAAGAACAAACTATTCGAACCGAAGAATATTTTCTCGATGCAGGACATTTTCGCATGAGAAACGTCTCCACAGATGAAGATTTCCGCAGGAAAATGTTCCGGATGATAAACGTTGCCACAGAGGAACGTTTTCATAGAAGGCCGTTTCAACAAAGGAACATCGTTGAGCTTCCAGGCAATTATAATTGTTCTCAGCACAAAAGGGTGGCGTGGAGAGGTGTGAGTTAGGAACGGCAGGGAAATGACAGGAGCAAAGGGAGGTCTCTTCCATAATATTCTCGAAATATATATTACTAGCGTCTTCGCGCTATTCTCGTGGGTTTGCCATTTCTCGTTGCATTCACGAAGGATTTTCTTATTATTATTCCCTGTACACTTTCTCATAAATCATTACATTACATTCTTTTTTTTTTTTTCTCAGAACCTATCTCTTACCAAATAAAAGTGCGACAAAAGAAAAGAAAAGAAAAGAGAAAAAAAAGCAAAGAAGATGGTGTTTTATTTACATCATGCTGCAGAATATTATACTACATTACATTTTACTACATTATATAACATTTGCGCATGTGAACACTATTGTTACTCACATATTAAAACCGATATTCTTACTCTTTGTTTCTCGACATAAATATAACTCCCTCATTATCACTACCAGGATTATGACCCTCTTCCCTCATCACTGGAAGCCATGCTCTCATTTTTATCACATATATATCATCTGAAAATGGATGACAGAAAAGAAACACCCTTCTCAATTATGAAAATGAGTACCTGCTAACTACTTAATCAAACGCTATCTCCCTTAACGTCACCCTCCCAAAAGAGACTCTCCCATCACCCTGAGTGCCAGACCCCGTGAGAGCAAGACAGGCACAGTGCCAGATGCAGCCATAACAAGATAACAGACCCACCTGTCCGAAGCATGTGGCTCCCGCTCTCTCCCTCTCTCTCTCTTTGTATCTCTCTCTCTCTCTCTCTCTCTCTCTCTCTCTCTCTCTCTCTCTCTCTCTCTCTCTCTCTCTCTTAACAATGCAACAACCTAAGATAAGATATATGAAAAGGAAAGCATTTTCACATTTGTTGTTATTTGTTTTCTTCAAATCATCCTTACCAGTATTATTATCACTATCAGTGGCATTAGCATTAGCATTATCATCATTTAGTAATATTGTTATTGCCACTGTCATCATCAGTAGTAGTAAAAGTAGTTTTGTAAACGCAATTATAAGTGGCAGTAGTACTGCTATCATTATTAGCATTATGAATAGTAGCATTAGCCCTAGTATTAGTATTATCATTATTAGTAATTGTTATTTTTGCCCTTCATTATCATTATCATTGTTATTATTATCATAAATGTCATTGTTTTCACAATATTCATTGTTATTACTGATATTATCATTGTCATATTTCCATTGTTTTTAAGATTAATATCATAATTATTACTTTTATTATCATCACTGTTCTTATTATCATTATTTTTATCATGATAATTATCATTGATATTATCAATATCATTGTTATCATTATTATCATCATTTCTATTATCATCGGTATCATTGTTTTCATCATTATTGTTATTATTATTATTATTATTATTATTATTATTATTATTATTGTTATTATTATTATTATTATTATTATTATTATTATTATTATTATTATTATTATTATTATTATTATTATTATTATTATCTGCTGCTATCATTATCGTCTTCCTTACTTTTTATCATTATGATTATAATTATTGTTGTTCCCAACATGTAATCAGTATCATTATTTTTATTATTGCTACCATTTTTATTATCCTCATTATCATTATGATCATTATAGCTATCATAGATATCATTATCATCCTTGTTACAATTATACTTACCAACATTACTCTTTGTTACCATCATCACTATTATTGTTGCTGCTTTTGCTTTTAGCATCAAATCTTATTGCAAAACAGACGGAATCAAGTGCGAGGTCAGGAGGAAAGTTGTGGGGCGGGGTGGGGGGGGGAGGAAATAATTTATGCATGTAAACTTCCCAATCCCCCACCCCACCCCCACCCGTCCTCTCTGCCTTGTGCCTTCCGTCTTTGTCTTTTCATCTTACAGTGTATTTCTTTATGCGTGTTAGTATGTGTGTGACTGTAGGTGCGTGTATGTGTGTATATATGCGCGCGCGTCCGTGTTTGTGTGTGTGTGTGTGTGTGTGTGTGTGTGTGTGTGTGTGTGTGTGTGTGTGTGTGTGTGTGTGTTTATCGTATTCCTCTCATGCATTATTATTATGGCTATTATCGTGATGTTGCTATCCCTTTTCATATTCTTATCAATGTTGTTTGCTTGTTGTGCCTGCTGTTGTTGATGTTTGAGTTGTTGATATTACTATCATTATCATCATTATTGCAATCATTCTATTATCATTATATTTTCATTTTTATTATAATCATTCCATTATCATTATATTTCCATTTCTATTATCGTCATTATTATCATTACTATTATTGTTATCAGCATTATTATTATTTTCATTATTATTATTATTATCATTATTATTATTATCATTATCGTCGTTGTTGTTGTCATCATTATCATTATTAACATTATTATCAGCATTACTGATTTTCATTATTATTGTTATCATTATCATTATTATTTTTTTCTTATTACTATTACCATTATCATTATCATCATTATTATTGTTATTGTTGTTATTATCATCCTTAATATCATTGTTGTTGTTGTTATCATTACTATTCATACTTATATCATCATTATCATTATCATTATTGTATTACTATTAACATTATCATTATTGTATTACTATTAACATTATCAATATTATTATTATCATCATTGTCATTACCATTTTACAATTATCATCATTATCACTATCGATATTATTATTACCATCAGTAATAATGCCATTATTATGATTATTGTCATTATTACTATTGTCATCAGTTACTCTGTAATATATTTATTATCATGCATCTCTATCATTATGATCATCATCATTATCATTATTATCATCAAAATAAAAATAATAATCATCCTTATCATTATCGTCATTATTATCATTAACATTATCGCTATCATTATTATTGTTATAATTATTATCATTATTATTTTTTTTATCATTATCAATATTATTGTTGCCATTATCATTTTATCATTACTTTTTTATTATCATTATCATTGACTATTATCCTTATAATTGTCATTATTATTATTATTATTACTATTATTATTATTATCATTATTATTATTATCATTATCATTGTTATCCTTATTAGTACTATTATTATTGTCATTATCACTAATTCATGATTATGATTACTATTATTGTACTCATAATTATTATCATTAACAGCAGTAGCATCAGTATCATTATTGTTGTTATAACCATTATGATTATTACTTATTTATCAGTATTATTTACCATTATCATTTTCACTATTATCACCATTAGTAGCAGTAGTAATATCATCATCATTATTGTCATTATTATCCTTATTACTATTATCATCATTATTATCATTATTATTATCCTTAACACTATTATCATTATGATGATTATTATTATCATATAATCTACTATCTTTATGAACATTATTGTCCTTGATATCACTATTATTATTAACATTGTTTCTGATTATTATAGTTATACAATCATTATCGTTATTGTTATTATTACTATCATTATTCCTATTCTCATCGTCATTAATATAATGGCCATTCATCATTATCATTGTAATCATCATCATTATAATCATTGTCATTACTATGGTTATGGTTATTGTTATGATTATTATCATCATCATTATTATTATTTTCATCATTATAATTATCATTATTATTATTATCATCATCATTGTTATCAATGACATCGTCATTATCATTATTATTATCATTATCATTAAATTTTGTATCATCATTATCCTTATTTTTTCTTAGCATTGTTGATTCTGTTGATATCGTTATAGTATTTTAGTGGTAATAACAATATTCGTTTTTTATCATTATTATTTCCTTTGGCCTTATCATCACTGTCAGTGTTACTATTATTATAAAATAATCAGTATCTTTTTCATCAGAGATACAATGACTTTTACTACTCCCATTATCATTTTTTACCACTGACATTGTTAGTATTGTCATAATTTCATCATCCTCTCTTACTGTCGTTACCTCTATTATCCTAATTAACTTCGTCATCATCTTTGCCTTCATAATTTTGCCTCTTTGTTCCTGTTATGATGGTCAATATTATGATTAATATCATTTTTGTAAGATCTATCATGATAATTTAAATGGACACTTGAAATGAAATTGTAATAACGAAAATGGATTTATGTTTTTTTTTCATATCACCATCAATTAATCGGAACTGTTTCCTCTTTATATTTCTGTCGGAATCAATCTCTCTCTCTTGCTCTCTGTAGACGATGCTGTCAGATGTTATAGCTAAACATTAAATAATAATGACGACCACACCGGTTAGAAAAGGTTCATAAAATTTGAAATTTTATACTCATGTAACCCGTTTCATCCCATGATAATGATGATAACAACGTAATATGAAAATTAATGATAATGGTTATCATAGTATTAATATTCATTTAAATGATACTATTGATAATAATAATGATAAAAGTAATATGAAAAATAACTCAGCCTCTTAATACTTTTCCCAAATTAGTGTACGTTACTGCTGCTGATGTTCCCCTAAATATAAGTAGTTTAAGTAATTACATCGGCACATTTGGAATTTTCAAAGATGGTATCAAAATGCTGCAAACATTCTCCAGACGCATGTCACTATGTATGCTGCCCAAAAAGTACTCTGTGAAAAGTGTGAAACCTATAATGCATATTTTGGCATGCCTATTGGAAACCAATACAAAATTTGGGCCCCGAATTTTACCTGTGAGTCCTGAAAAATCAATCCACTAAAATATATACCTGCATTTACGCATATACCACTCAAGATATATTCTACCTTTCTCCACAGGTATATGATATATGATTTATCTCCAATAAACCTTTTCCCCTTACCTATTTACTTATTAATTGCAATATTGTTTTATTTATTTATTTATTTATTTTTAATTGGAATGGTACAGGAAGGAAAGAGGACCAAAAAGTTTCCAATGACAAGACTTTGGCATGAACCAAATATCCACAACAGCAATTAAAACTTTTGTATGGTTCATCCTTCCAGACGATGAGCTGGCAGGAACATACTGGCTGTCGTGTATCGAGACATTCCATCATCTAGCGCCCAAGTACCACACTGCTCTGAGCTCCTTGTACCCACTCCGACACAGCAGAAGCGGGAATCCTCTTAACAGTATAGATAGTAGTAGTTCAGAAGAGAAGGAAGACAGGGAAGATTGAGACTAGTTCTAAGGGTGCAGTGGTTAGGGTCCATCAGTAACTTGATAAGAGATCTTGAGTTATTAAAGTTAAATGCTGGGCTTTTAAAATCTAGGCTCATGAAGTGGATTTTTGAACGATTGTGTACACGCCGCAAGTCATAGGAAACGTCACCAGCATTTATCCAGTTTCATTTGGCATCAAGGACGGTTGTCACAGAGGCACTGTGGGTTTGTAGCGCCACTGGAAGAGGGAATTATAACGTCAGATTGATAAGGACATGTGAGGGCTCTTTCGTGAATTTGGTTTGTATTACAATACGCAAATCCCGATTAATACGTCACATCAAAGGATTTCTGTTTTTCCAGGAAAATGTATACATTTAGAAACCTAAATTCTGCTCAGACATTATTTTAGATAGGGGAACCAATTTTCCGTTTTTACATGGGAAAGAATATATATATTTCATAAATTTCATTATATTGGATACAGATACAAAAACATTTGCAACCTACTAACAATTTTCGTGTTACCTAGCGTAATAAGATTAATACTAATAATTAATGATGATGATGATGATAATGATAAAAAGAATAATGATAATATCAACAACGACAATGATAATAATAATAAGCTAATAATAACAATGATTATAATGATAATGATTATTATGATGATGATTATGATAATAATTGCATTATTATCATTTTTATTATTATCAATCATTATTATGATAATGATGATAATAATGATAAT
>NC_091552.1:30057322-30059822 GCF_042767895.1 Penaeus vannamei | reverse complement strand
CATGCCATGAAGCGGATTCCTCAGATTATGAAATACAAGCGAATCATCACTGATGGTAAAATAAATTCTTACTTCTGACAAGAAAACAGAAAAACAAACAATCTGGGCGTAACACAACACCGACCACATTCAAGGCTCATAAATTCATAATCTTACCCAAATTCATATATATCTGCATTTGTATATAACCTCAAATAATCATGTTGGAATAAGTTGAACTTCAACGATAGTGAACTTAAAGTTGTCATAAAACAAAACAAATACAGGGCCGTGCGTCTCACCTCCACCAAAATCCCAGTTGGAGTCCGCCGGGTCAACACTGTTTACATCTGACGACTTCTACCTCATTATTACAAAATAGATTTTAAAGGCATTTGAGATCGTCAGAATTATTATTTATAACCATTAATATATATTTTAAGAAATAGCCTAAGCACATTTATTTCAATTTCTCACTAATACTACTGCAATGTAGCATCCACATGAATTAACAGATTCAAAAAATGTTTCCTTTAGAATGAATTTCCTTATAAACAACTTTGCTTAACAATGATAATATCATCATCATTATTGGGACTACTGTTATCATTATTTTTGTTATTACAATTATTATTATTTTTATTATTATAGTTATTATTATCATCATCATTATTGGTATGATTTTATTATTAATGATATTGCGGATATCGTTGTTATTATTATTAATAATAATGATAATATGTGTGTGTGTATTTGTGTGTGTGTGTGTGTGTGTGTGTGTGTGTGTATGTGTGTGTGTGTGTGTGTGTGTGTGTGTGTGTGTGTGTGTGTGTGTGTGTGTGTGTGTGTGTGTGTGTGTGTGTGTGTATGTGTGTGTATGTGTGTGTGTATGTGTGTGTGTGTGTGTGTGTGTGTGTGTGTGTGTGTGTGTGCGTACGTGCGTGCGTTGTGTGTGTGTGTGTGTGTGTATGTGTGTGTGTGTGTGTGTGTGTGTGTGTGCGTGTAAATAATAACTAATAGTAATGGTAATAATAATAATGGTGATAATGATAATAATGATGATTATGATAATGATAATGATAATTTCAGTAATGATGAGAATAATGATAATGATAATAATAATAATGATAATAATGATAATGATCACCGTTACTGTAATAATGATAACTATTAATAAATATAATAATTGTAATAATAATGATAACAATAATAGTAATAATGAAAGTAGTAATAATGATATTCACTATAGTCAAAAGGATGATAATGATAACAAGCATAATAATGATATAATAATAGTAATAATAATAATGATAACATCATTAATAATAATTATAACAAAATAAACGAAAAGATGATAACTCAATTCTTGAAACCTCCTTTCCGGGAATTCCACCCAACATCCTCACTCGGGGTCGAGGATGGAAAGATCTTAAAAAAAAAAGGAAAAAAAAAAAAAAAATAGGAAGAAAAAAAAGACAATAAACAGAAATGGCAAATTTATATATCTTGAGAAACGGAAGGCAAAATAAGACCTCGAAATCCGGGGCCGGTCAGCGGAACAGCCCAGGGCGGACTTATTAGCTGAAGGACCCTCGAGTTGAACGATATTTTCCCGATGTCCTTAAGGATATTCCGCCAGGAAATTCTTGACAAGCGGATGCCCTTGGGGATGGGGAGGTGGGAGGGGAGGGGGAGAGGGGGATGGGGAGGTGGGAGGGGAGGGAGGGGGATGGGGAGAGATGGATGGGGAGGTGGGAGGGGGAGAAGGGGATGGGGAGGTGGGAGGGGGGATGGGGAGGGGGTGTAGGGTAGGAAGAGGGGAGGAGTGTAGGGTAGGAAGAGAGGGGAGGCGGATGAGGAGAGGGTATGAGAGGGGGATGGGGAGGTGGGAGGGGGAGAGGGGGATGGGGAGGTGGGAGGGGGAGAGGGGGATGGGGAGGTGGGAGGGGGGATGGGGAGGGGGTGTAGGGTAGGAAGAGGGGGAGGAGGATGGGGAGGAGTGTAGGGTAGGAAGAGAGGGGAGGCGGATGAGGAGAGGGTATGAAGTGGCTTGAGGTGGAGAGGGTGTTGGAGGATGGGGCGTAGAGTAAGATGCGGGGGGAGGGGGGAGGATGGGGAAAGGGGAGGGGGGTAAGCTGAGGTTAGAGGGGTATAGATGAAAGGGAGTAAGCGAGGTCGAATAAGAGGGGGAGGGAGAGTGGTGAGGAAAGGATGGGGGTTGGAAGTTGGGGGAGGAGTGAGGAGAAGGATAGTGGGATGGTAAGGAAAGGGGATTGAGGGGCAGGGATGGATGAGTGCTGGAGGATGGAGTTGAAAAGGTGAGAGGGTAGAGCAGGCAGTAGGGGGGGGGGGGGTAAAATGGCCAAGGCTAGGATAAATTCGCCAGAAGGAAATAAACGTCTAGAAATGCTGGAGAGTCGATTTTGCGTTTGATATTTACGTCCTTTAATGACAATGAATGTAATGATCATGATACTAAAAGTAGCAATGAAAATCAAAACCACAGTAATGACCGTAATAA
>NC_091552.1:30025199-30035199 GCF_042767895.1 Penaeus vannamei | reverse complement strand
TCATAAAACTATTAAACACAAAAAGGTACATTTGTTTTACAAACGTGTATAAAAATATGACGTGCAACTATAACAACAGTAGCAGAGTAGATTTATATTAGTTTTATCATTAGATTTGGTATATATACTAACATACAAGGAAATACACATTATTTGATATAAAGGTGTGCTATATTGAACTTAGTTATAAGTAAAATGGTACAGCTGACCGAATAAAGTCACGGCCACCCTAAGGTTATCTGGGGTTTCATCTGGTAAAACTAGTTTCATTCAGATATAACAAAACAAGACCAGTTGTTAAATACATACTGTCAAAGAAGTATAAGGAATCTTTGCCATTTATGAACAAACTGACCTTCCCTGTCTGAAGTTAGCTCTAATGCTTTCAGCTTGTACTCGCTAAAGGATAAAGGATTCCATTAAACTTTTCAAAAAAATACATAGATCATAATAAAATCATGATATGAAATTAGATAAATATAACCGTCTCCTGTCTATATTTGGCTTTCCCTTTGCTTATCATTTGCTTACTGATACCTGTTTTAACTTGATAGTTCGCTCGTCGGAAGAACGACGGAAATACTATTTATACATGTTTATTTGTGTAACATAAATAATCAGGCTGTATGTAATTTATACGTGACTGTGCGCTGTCAACAACTGATATTCTCCCGCCAAGACAAACAGCACGGGAGAGCGTGATTTAATACTTTCCCGACAAAAAGCTCACCCTATCAAGATTATATAAACTTGTGTGTGTGTAAGTATATATATGTATATATATGTATATATGTATATATATATATATATATATATATATATATATATATATATATATATATATATATTTGTATGTATGTACACACACACACATACATACATACATATATACGCATGTATACACACTCACACACAAACACATGCACATGCACACATACATACACACATACACGCACACACATACATATATACGCATGTATACACATACACACATATATATATATGTGTGTGTGTGTGTGTGTGTGTGTGTGTGTGTGTGTGTGTGTGTGTGTGTGTGTGTGTGTGTGTGTGTGTGTGCGTGTGTGTGTGCGTGTGTGTGTATGTGCGTGTGTGTCTGTCTGTGTGTGTGTGTGTGTGTGTGTGTGTGTGTGTGTGTGTGTGTGTGTGTGTGTGTGTGTGTGTGTGTGTGTGTGTGTGTGTGTGTGTGTGTGAGTGCATGCATATCTATATCTATCTATCTATCTATCTATCTATCTATCTATATATATATATATAACCAAAAACTTAGAGGTAAGTATGGAATCTATTTATGGTTATGAGCAAATATGACGTAAAGCACTTTTTTAAAATCAAGGATCTATTTACAAGGATCCAGTGTCAAACATTTAATTGCTTGTAAATCACTGACACGTACCATGTCACAGATATAGAGAAGAAAAAGCATGGGCCCCTAAACAGGACCTTGAGGAACAGTGCACGTGACTGGCTACAAATCTAAATTTTCACATATTACTAAACGGTTAAATGACTTTTTTAATGAAAATTAAAAATAACAAAACCTTAAATAAAAGAAATAAAAGAAACGGAACAAACAATCGACAACGAAAGTAGCAAGTAGTAGTATTTAGCCGCTATTTCCGATGGTTCAGAATTTTCTGTAGACAGGCAAAAACTGTCGCAGGATTCTCTATCGAGACACAGTTTGATGCGTTGTGACAAACGCTTAGCTCGACCACATTCCCGGAAATCTACATCAGATTACAGTTAATTTTAGAATTGATTTTTTTTTTTTATCTACACAGTCACACCCTACATTGGATTTCTGATATGATTTTATAATTTGATATCTAAGCTTACAATATATAGAAGGTACACATGTAACTATGACTAAATGAAAATGAGAAATCTGTTATTTGTATATTGTGTTCAATATTTAACTTTTATATTTTATGATGTGTGCTCTATACGTATGATATTTGTTTACTAATTCCTAACGGTGAGAGTATAACTCCACTTCCACCACACGATTCCTGTGTTGTAGCAAAATGGTTTAACTAATCTAAATTTAAATCAAGATATACTTTCAATTAACTAATAAAAATAAAATTAAATTGAAGGCGAAAAGTAAGAAAAAGGAGATTAAAATGAAATGAAAAAGAAAATAAGGTTCCAGGGACTTAAGCCCTTGCTAGCACGCCTACAGATGGCTCTGAGCGCGGGCTGCAGCGGCAAGTGGCGACTCCTAATTTTGTAGCAACCTGCATACGATTTCCTCTCGCAAAATAAAGTGTTATAGATCTCGCTGCCACCACCCATTTCATTAATGTATGGGGACGTAGTGTGTATGTATGCATGAAGAATGATGCATTGTGGAGTGTAAGGAACGGAGGGATAACGAGTAAGTGCAACAACATCAACAACAATACGAAGTAAAGTGGTGAATAAATAAGTGCATGCATGTGTGTACAAGTTTATATATGCTGTGCGAGCGTGTAAAAGACTGGTAAGCGTGTATTTAAGCCAGAGAGACGGGGGATTGTTCCCAAGACGCAGATGGTAAGCGATTCAGCATTGCATATAGCTTCTTGATAGTTACTTTTACCTTTACAGTCCTTAAAACTTAATTCTTTCATCACAGAATTGGTAGGGGCGAGTATAAAGACGCAACTTAAAACTTCAAACATTAATTAAAATAACTAGCGAGAAAACATGTAACTAACGCGCAAAAGAGAACTTGAATTAATAAAACACAAGTAAAATACAGCCAGTAAAACAGACATAAAACAAGTAAACCAAAAAGACATAAAACACGAACTTGAAAAGACTTAGAAAGACTTAAAAAAAAGCACCGTTCTATGTTCACACTATACTTAATTAAAAAGGTCACGGATCTTCTCCCAATAACCGTGATAATGCAACTTCAGGACCCAAACTTATCTTTACAGAGCAGAGGGCCCTTTCCGGGGTTCTCCGACAACCTCTCGACCGCGTGACCACAAGACCTCTCTGCAGGTTCTCACCTTCCCTCATTAACTTTTCAGCGGGAGATTGCGTAAGTGAAGATGGTTCTGTTTTAGTAAAAATAATCAATTACTTAAAAAAAAAACATCATATAAAGAGTTAAGATATATAATATATAATAGACGTAAATCTACCCTCTAGATATGATAGATCATCGAAGGTTAAAAGAAATGTTCACCCCTTAATCGCTTTTGTATAGTAAATGTTCGTGTCTTTATGAATAATAAATATAATAAATAAGGGTAATGCAATAAAACGTAAAAATAAAGAGGAATGGAGGCGGCCACGTTTTCTTTCCGTGTCGTGATGCGCGTTTTCTTTGCGCGATGCCTCGGAGCGAGCAAGGTCTAGTACTTATATAGACCTTGGGAGCGAGAGCAGAGCATCCTCACCGCTCGGGGATGAAAATGCTCGCAGAAAAACGCGAAGGCCACGCGGGGATCTCATCACTTGCACAGTCCTGCGGGAGATCGAGAGTGAGTTGGGGTGGAATGTTCAAAACACGTCGGAAGGCGTGGTGATCTCCGACAATTTCCGTCCTCGTTTTATACGTTTGAATATCTGAACATTTTAATCCCAGAAGGTAATCTCCTCAATGAACCTTAGCTTTTGACGCGGCAGATGATTTTGAATAATCAATCCATCGCGTTTACTTAGTCTGTGGTGGTGGAGAGTAATATTAGCGAAGTTGTTAATAATGTGTCGTGCTATTTTATCTATTTATCTGTTTTGCTGGTGTGATTGTCGTCAGTGTTCATATTCCGCATGTGCATTAAGTATATATCTTTTTGTTTCATGTTTTCTTTTTACACGAGTCATCTTGACCTTTCATTTGTTAATGTGATTGCTTTCATTAATGCTCGTATAATAGTAGCATATAATAATTTTTCTTACGTTTTTAAACACTGCTTTTAAAAATAATCAAATGACTAAATCCCAAAACAAATTTATATTTTTGGAACAGAAATATACATCAGTTATAGATGTGAAAGAGAATTTTTGAAAAGCCTCATGACTAATGATGATTATTCCCATGTCGAAAGACCAAAGGAAATAACTGAAACAAAGTTTATCTCAATACTAAATAATCGATTGCAGTATTTACATGGTTGTTGATGATTTGCCATTAAGCTCATTAAGAGAACATCAAGCGACAAGGGATTCAGTCCTAAGGTGAGAGGAGTGGGAGGGGGGGAGGGGGAGAGGGGGGAGGGGGGGCAGTACGACCGTGCTGAATGACCGAGAAGTGTCATCGTATGGAGCCAGGTCAGATAAGGCCGCCGGGATTTCAACAGCCCAGTCGCACAGAATTAAAACTTTGAGGGGGTAGGTAGCCCTGGACTTCGTATTATGGCACATACACAACCACTGTATATCCCAAGACCACTATATGCCAAAACCACAGAAAGTGATACAATGGACATTCACACAATTCCCTGTGTACATTTGCGCCTTGAATTCCTAATAGATATAAGCTAAAACCGCCGAAATTACAGTGATGCTGAGAGAGCATTGTTACCCCTGAGAGTGCTGGGATAAAGGTGGAAATGCAGAGGGAGGGAAGAGCGAATAGATGGAGAAACAGAGGGGGAGTGTGAGAGAAACAGAAGAGGAGGGAGGAGGAAGCGGAGGGAGAGAGAGGGGAAACGGAAGGAGGTAGAGGGAGGGAACGGAAAAGGAGAAAGGGGAGGGGAGGGGAGGGGAGAGAGAGAGAGACGGAAGGAATTAGGGGTGGGAACGAAAAGGGAGAGGGGGAAACGGAGAGAAATGGAGGGGGGGAGGAGAGCACGGAGGGAGAGAGAGAAGGGTAACAGAAATGGAGAAAGAGGTTAACGGAGAGCGAGGGCGAAAAACAAGGGAGAAAGGAGGAAAGTGAAAAGGAAGAAAGAAGTAGTGGACAGGGGAAAACGGAAGGATAAAAACGGGGATACGGAGTTAGAAAAAAAGGAAACGGAGGAATAAGAGGGAAACGGAGGGCGGGAGGGGATGAGAGGGAAAAGGAAAGGATAGGAAAGGAAACACAGAGAGAGTGAAAAGCAGAGGAGGAAATGGAGGAAAGAAGAGACAGGCAGCAAAACAAACACACACGGATAGCCGAACCTTAACGGATTTCGGAAAGGCAACAAAGAAAGAAAAGAAGACAACGCAAAGAAAACCAGGTGTGGAGAGGGAGAAGGCCACCTTCCTCCTCCTCCTCCTCTCTCCTGAACGAAAAAGGACACATCAAAAGGAAAACAAAGGAGGGGGAAGGGGAATCGGATAAAAAGCGACGTGTAGGGACTATGAGTATATAAGAGACCTATTATCATTATCAATATTGCTCTTCCATTGTTGTTGTTACTACTATCGTTATCATAGTCATTACCAATCATCATAATTATCATTATCATTACCATTGCAATTATTATTATCACCATTATGATAATTATTATTTTTAATATGATCCTTATCATTATCCTCATTATTATTATTATTGTTAATATCTCTATAATAATCATCATCATAATTATTATTATGACTATCATCATTATTACTATTATTGTTATTATTAATAATAATAATACCATTATCATCACTATCATCATTATTACTATCTTTATTACCATTATTATCAACCTAATCATCATTATTACCATAATATTGTTGTTATTATCATTGTTGTTGTTATTATCATTATCATTATAATCATTAGTATCATTTGTACCATTATTATTATTATCATCATCTTCAACATCATCATCATATTATTATGGTCATTCTCATTATCATTGATAATAGTAGTAGTAACATTGCTATCCTTATCTTTATTTCTATTGTTACTTTTATTATTCCTATTATTATTAGTAGTATTTTTATTATTATAATTATTATTTTTATTGTTGTTGAATAATGATGATAATAATTACTATTACTATTACTTTTTGTTAGTGTTATCATCATCTTCATCCCTTTTATTATCTTTATCTTAACTATCACTATTATTATTTTTCCTATCTTGATTATTGATCAGATTGTTAAAATATCATTATCGTTTGTAATAACATTTTTATTACGTTTATTTTTCTATTATTAATTGTAATTCTAATTATCATGGTTATTGTTGATTTTATCATAATATTTGTCATCATCACCATTACAGTTACCATCATAAACATAACTATATTTTCATTTTTATCATTATTAAGCTTAGCAGTAGTAGCTACTTTATTTAGAATATTCCCTTTGTATTTTTCATTTTATTTTTCTCTCTTTTTTATCCCTCTGTTTGGATGCAAAATCTTAAAAGCTAATGTGTATATATATTGGACAAAGTCTGCTACACTTTATTGTACAATATATTTCTAGTTCTGGTTACCTGCTCGAAGGCAATAACAGATGCATGGGAAACAAACAAAACATATCCTCCCCATACTCTTGGCTGCCTTCTTTTCTTTTCTTTTTTTAGGTAATGAGGATTTTGTTATTTTTGAGGGGTTCTTTCTCCTGAACGAATGCAACCAGGCCCAAAGAAGAGCGCAGTTGTCTAGCATGAACAACTCGAAGCAAGCATAAAGCGAAAAGGTCATCTCTGATTTGATGCCTCTACTTGCTCCATTTGTAAATCGTCCCCTTTAACCATTTCTTGAACTTTTGCCATTAACTAACTTCTTGTGAAGTTCCCCAAGCACACATCACTTCTGTAAACATGCCTACTTGTACTGGTATATCACTTACCATCCCTAGCTTGTCATGATTTTCCTGGTATATCCACAGATCATCACTAACCAAACTGTATGTACTTGTTAAATTGCACTGACCTGGTCGTCCTATCATATAGCCATCAACTCTGAAATACACCATTACTGATCTCTCAATCCAGCTAAAGCTTACCAGTGAGTAAGCAATTCTTTGAAAAAACGCCTTCATGTTTTTTATCCACCTATTATACTGTTCACTTCCCACGCTTCCATCTGTTTTTCAATCCCTTTTCAAGCATTTCCCGATATCCGCACCCAGTTATAAATCCTCGCTATTCATTCAAGTGTATTTATATAATCGCAGGCCTTCAAATAGTCATGATAGTCCATAAAGAGACAATTCCCTAACCTTTCCCATGATGGCAATGTCAATCAACAATTGGTTGATTATTACTAATACCTAACACGTTCCAATCTGAATATGGTCCCGATTTTTGTTCTGCACAACAATTTTATTTATTAATCATTTGCTTATATAATGTTCTTTGCCGAGGTTCCAGCGAAAATCTTAAGACTTGTATTCTAATATGTAGCTGGCCTGTACTCCATTGCTAATGGCGGGTCTTTGTATATTAGGTGTAAGGTATGTTTTCGCAAATGTGTGATACTCTGCTATTCTTTCCGTCTCGTCCACCCGTTTCTGCATTCAGTATAAGGTATGCTTTTGCAAATGTATGATATGCTGCTATTCTTTCCGGTTCGTCTACCCATTTATGTATCACCTCACTCATTGGATTACATGTTGCTGTTAATTTTTTGCAAAAAGCGTTTGGGGTTCCATCAATTCTGGGAGCCGACCATTTATTCCCTCTTTTTATTATCTCTCCATCCTTCCTCTGTATTACTTAATTTTCTGATTATCATTATCCATTTCTAAACTGTCTTCAATCATTTGGCATGGGGTGTCTAATTTCCATTTGATTTGTTGTGGTTTGTTTGGTGTGTTCTTCACTAGAGTTAATTGCGAGGTTAGAAATTCACTCATCTTTAGCCAAAATGTTATTCCTAATTATTTGATCCCCGGCTTTCGTTGCTTTTAGTTCAGCTAGCTTCATTTTTAAAAATTCAAGGTAAATCTTATCAAAGGTGTATAATGTTTGTCCAAGATGTTGTTTCCCTTTCCCTGTAGCACTTTCAAATTCAGTTATCCTTCAAAAATGTACGTTTCCCCTTGTTCAATTTGTGTAAATCCCTGCAAGCTTTTGTCACTGATTGTCTCCGCTTGTTTTAGATTTCTCTTTTTGATTTTCATATGTTCTTGTCCTTCAGGGACTCTGCTCCAGCTCTTGCTTCTACATCTGTAGATTTCAAGATGGATTTAAGCTATTGATACATCCTGTCCATTTATGTGGTGTCTTCCTGTTTCTTATTTCTTCTTTACTTTCTATGTTTATTCCATCAAATGCCGCACATAGTCAATTATTACTGACTGTCAATTTCTTTTCGTCAAATTTCCGAATTCTGTGCCCGTCTGTCTTGCCCTTTTGGCTGATCTTGCGCCCTGCCTCTCCCTAACATAAGGCTGATAATTGTCGTGTTTTTCTTCAATTTCCTAATATGATTTCTCTTGCAGTTGCTTTCAGAAATCTACGTTCAGTATAGTTTGGTCCAATTATCCAGAATTTTTTTGTTCAATTTACCTTATGCCTTGACCTAATGTTATTTCTTTACCTTTCTCTTGTCCAACAGGTATTTTACGTGTCTATCTTTCTGTTCTTGGTATTGTCATTGGATTTCTTTCTTGTTCATCCACGATAGATCTGATCCTTTGCTAAACCTGCCTGTCTTTTCTTAAGACTCAGTATGGGATAGTTTAATTCAAATCAGCATTATTCATGCCAACTCTTAATTCTTGGCATGAAGACTTACGAGGTGATGTTGTAGACACACGAAGGAATTCATAATCATTACGTGAACATGATGTGGGTAGAAGCGGATGTATTGGCAAAGCAAACAGCCTGGACCAGATGCCGGAAATAGTGAGGACTCGAGCAGTCGACAGGAAAGGAGGCCCCATGACCCGAAGCGGCGTAAACATCATGTGACAAAGGGTGACATACCACGCGAGAAATCACGAGTGCGGAACAACAAGCAGTTTCAATCGATCGCAAAGTGTATCAATGTCGGTACAAGAAATTAAGTCGGACAGCAGGTAGAAAAAGTGAAACGTGATAAATATTGTGTTAAAAATTTGATGAGACAGTAAAGTCCTCATGCATGTATCTTTCCAACTATAAGAAATGAATAACTGAGAACAGCATAGGGCGTGACCGGACTAGCCCATATCGAAGATAAAAGGATTCCCAGTGACGGAGACTGTGGACTAGGTCTCGTAGTGGCGTCCAGGAGCCATGTCCTTTTCGTGGCCTATCCCGGGTAAGCCCGTTTTGAAGTGGTTTTGTTAACTACCGTGATGGAACATGGTGGACAGGAATTAGAAATGGAAAACAGTAACATGGGAGTTATTTTGGCAAAATGGGAGAATTATTTTGGAACAATTAGGGTTAAAAACTTTTATAAACATAATGAAATAACTTGATTATTAAATTTAACTGTGGCAATATTGTGTTAGATGTATCTTTAATAACATTTAATGGAAAAGGGTTAGTTTGTAAGTGTACTTAATTTTTTTTTTCTTTCTTTCTTTCTTTCTTTTTTTATTTAAGATAGCTCACCGTATGTCTGCAGGCAGTGGCAAGTCCTGTTGTTGTCCGACAGAGCGTATGATTGATTTTGTCATGATTATTAATCTTCTTAGTGGTTGATTAATGTAATAACGTAAAAATGCAATTTAGTTTGTGCTTATGAAGATCAACTATTTGTTTATTCTTTTAAAGCAATATTAATTTTACAAAGTATGTCTATTTGCTTTATGTTTTTGCTTTTCTTGTAATTATTATTCTTTTGTGTAATCTCTAATTCATTTGTTAACTTGTGAGGCAAATAATTAATTGCTTTTAGAATTACTCTAATGTTTGATAATATTTGGTTCATTAGAATATAACGTAATTTTGAACGTTGTTGATTTTGTTTTTGTCGTTTCATGACTGATAATTATATAAAAAGTGAGTCATACCTGTCTAGTTGTATGTAAAATGTCAAGATCCTAAATAAGGTCTTGTATGTTTTTTGGTTTGATATAATCTTTGATTTTGTGATTTTATTACATTATACTGGAAATGAATGATTGATTAGTAAAGGTATTGATTTTCAAAAAGATTTAACTTAATCCTTGAATTACA
>NC_091552.1:30015199-30017699 GCF_042767895.1 Penaeus vannamei | reverse complement strand
CGGACTGTGGGCCCTGCTGGGAGGGCGACTGCTGGAGCGCAGGCTGGGAACGGGGACTACCCGTCTCGCCTGCGCTCTGGTGGTCGCCAGCCCAGAGTGAAGCTTGTGGGGGAAAGCCCTCGGGAACCCCACAGGTGGATGATGGGGCACGCAGCCCGCCACCCCCTTTTATATGGGGCAACGTCGGTGGGGGTGGCAGAGGTGGCATCCACCCGGAGCGACTGCCAGAGGCTAAACCTCAGGCGGGAAGTCAGGGTGGGGGCTTGGAACGTCCGTTCTTTGCGTCAGGATGATTGGTTGCCTCTACTGTCGAGGGAACTGGGGAGGCTGAGAGTTGAGGTGGCTGCTCTCTCGGAGGTGAGGAGGCCTGGCAGCGGCACGACCTGTGTAGGTGGCTACACCTATTACTGGTCGGGCCGCAGCGATGGCCACCATCTCCAGGGAGTAGCCATTGCCGTCTCCAGCAGACTCCAGCCCTCGGTAGTAGAGGTTACTCCTGTTGATGAGCGTATAATGGTATTGAGATTGAAGCTTTCTTTTGGCTTCATGTCTCTTATTGCTGTGTACGCTCCTACCGATGTTTGTAAACTTGACGTGAAAGAGATGTTCTACGCCAAACTTACATCTGTGGCAGACAGATGTCCCCGACGAGATATTCGCATTGTTCTGGGCGACTTCAATGCGGTATCTGGCTGTGATCGAGCTGGCTATGAGATGTCTGTCGGTCCCCATGGTTCAGGAGCTGATGCCGGTAGCGAGAATAGCCTCCTTTTCCGGGACTTTGCTAGGTCCCAGAAATTGAGGATTTCTGGCTCCTGGTACCAGCGCCCAGACCCTCATCGCTGGACATGGTACAGTGATGCGGGTAACGCAGCCAAGGAGATCGACCACATACTTGTTAGCACTCGTTGGAGGATCCTTCAAAATTGCAGGGTGTACAGGAGTGCTGAGTTCTGTGGTACTGACCATAGATTGGTTGTGGCTACCCTCCGAGTCCACTTCAAAACCCCCCAGCGGTCAAATGATCACCCTAGGGTGTTTCATTTGGACAGGCTGAGGGAGGGGGAGTGTGCCCGCGGGTTTGCTGAGGCAATCTCTGATTGTTTCGCAGTGCTTGGCAGTCTGACAGACCCTGTTCTTCTGTGGGATACCTTTAAGCGTGAAACGCTTGATGCAGCTCAAGATACGATTGGTGTACGCCCGAGAGCAGTACAGAATTCCATCTCGCGGGAGACACTGGAAGCCACAGATGCATGTCGTGCGGCTCGTCTGACAGGGGATCGGGAATTGCACCGTTCTCATGTGCGCAGAACTCGGTACCTGTTAAGAAGGGACAAGGAACAGTTTATTAGGAGTCTTGCAGAGGAGGTAGAAGGCCATTTCTTAGTAAATGACCTTCGTCCTGCATACCAAGCCCTGAGAAAGCTGAACTCCAAGCCCTCTTCACAGGTGACAGCAGTTCGCTCAGTAAGTGGTCAGATCGTTTCAGATCCTGTTGCGGTGCGGGGACGTTGGGCTGAGTATTTTGAGCAGCTGTACCAGGTTGACCCACCAACAGTTAACTTGGATGCGGGTAGTGTCGAGATCCCGCTGCCAGATCCCTAACTGAAGTTAGGGGGGCGATTTCCAAGCTGAAGAGTGGTAAAGCAGCTGGTATCTGCGGCATACCAGCTGAACTGTAAAGGCTGGTGGTGAACCTATGGCACGGGGGTTACATGCTGTCCTGGCTGCCATCTGGCAGTCCGGTTCCGTTCCTCCTGACCTGTTGAGGGGTGTGGTCATCCCTCTCTGGAAGGGGAAGGGGGACCGGTGGGACTGCAGCAATCACCGAGGCATCACACTGCTCAGTGTACCAGGCAAGGTTCTCGCCCACATCCTTCTGAGACGTATCAGAGACCATCTACTGAGGCACCAGAGACTGGAGCAATCCGGATTCACTCCTGGTAAGCCCACAATAGACCGTATCCTCGCGCTTCGAGTCATTGTAGAGCGCCGTCGTGAATTCGGGCGTGGGCTGCTTGCAGCCTACATCGACCTCAAGAAGGCGTTCGATACGGTGCATCGGGAGTCACTTTGGGAGATCCTGAGGCTGAGAGGAATACCAACAAGGATTATTGGACTAATAGCAAGCCTGTATACTGGTACTGAAAGTGCTGTAAAGTGTGGTGGGGGCCTGTCGAGCTTCTTTCCTGTTAGTTCAGGAGTGAGGCAAGGCTGTGTCCTTGCACCAACTCTTTTCAACACTTGCATGGACTGGATACTGGGCAGAGCTACTGTTCAAAGTCATTGTGGGGCAACGCTGGGCAATATCAAGGTTACAGACCTTGACTTTGCTGATGACGTTGCCATTCTATCTGAGTCTTTGGAAACCCTAGTGGCGGCTCTCGATGCATTTAGCAATGAAGCGAAGCCCCTGGGTCTAGAGGTCTCCTGGACCAAGACCAAGGTCCAGGAATTTGGGGACTTGATAGGAGAACCTGTTCAGTCGGTACGTGCTTGC
>NC_091552.1:29976709-29986709 GCF_042767895.1 Penaeus vannamei | reverse complement strand
ACTTACACCTTCACCTTCCAAAGTCCCCCAACACCTCCAATTCCTTCAGCACTTTTCCCTTCACTAGTCCCACCTCTGTCACCAGTTCCTTCAACACCTCCTTCACCTGTCATCACCCCTTCCCCCTGTACTACTGACACTCCAATCCAAGAACCATCAAAGAAAAGAAGACAGTACAGGAAGAGTGTTTGGGAAGGCCCAGGAGAGTCAGGTCAACTTCCTGAGACAGGAGAGGATATCGTAGGAACAGCACCAAGCAGAATTGCAGCTTTGTGCAAAGGCAAACCGGCTGTTGGATAATGCTGACCAACACATGAAAGAACTGCCTGTTAGGCTTGCACGCTTTTTGAATTCCGGATATGAGGCGGACATAACATGGGTGAGGCATACAGGTTGATTGCAACAACACAATGCGTGACAATTTTATTTAATTATTTATTTTTTGAATAAGAAAAAAAATATTTTCCGGGGAATAGTCTTTTGGTGAGAAAAAGAAAATCCTTCGCTATGCATTAGAAGAAAATAATAATTTCCTTTCCTGAGATTGTTTTGTTAAACATTTCTGTGACAAAGAAAACCTGTTTTATTAATTCAAATTCAAATTCAAATACTTTATTCCATTAATTACAATGGGTATTCTCTTTACATATAAGGTGTTTACACAGTGCAATAGGGTGCTATGAACATAGATATTATACAATGCTTGTGGAACAAAATTACACATAACAATAATACCACATGTGATTGAAATATCGTGCTGGGCTTGATGTTTATGCGCCTGATGTCATTGATATTTCAGTAGATGTTCTTTCACTTTTGTTTTAAATGTCTTTTGGTTGGAAATATTTCTTACATTTTCGGGTAATTGGTTCCAAGTCACCAGTCCTCGGATTAGCATATTTCTTGCCCCGGTTTCTGTATTTGATCTCTTGATATATAGGCAATTGTTTTGCCTTGTTTGGACACCCGTTGTGTTACCTGTTGTCCGTATAGGTAATAGCCAATGTGGGTAAATTCCATGTATAATTTTATGGATTAGAATGCATGTGTCATAGTTGTATTTCTGTTGCACTTTTAGCCATTTTAGTGTGTTGATATGTGGTGTGATGTGGTCATATTTATTTATATTTCCTAGTGCTACTCTTGCTGCAAAGTTCTGTAGTTTCTGTGTCCTTTGTATTTGTGTTTTATTTGTGGAGCCCCAGATGTTTAGGCAGTAATTGATTATGCTAAGTGCTAGTGTTTGTATAACAATAATTCTTGTTTCTGTGGGTATTTTATTTTTGATGTGATTTAAGTATATCAGCGTGCCCATTACTTTCCTGTAGATGTGGTCAATGTGTGTCTCAAATGTCATGTATCTGTCTATGTAAACTCCTAGATTTTTTACTGTTGTGCTGGGTTTGATGTAGCAGCCCTGGAATTCTATCATTGTATCTATGGGTATTTTTGCAATGTTCTGACGGCTGCCTATGAAAATACATTGTGTTTTCTGTGGATTTAGCTTTAGACCATTTATTTCAAAGTATTGTTTTGCTTCTGTTAGGGTTTGTTTAGCTTTCCCTATTAACTCATTTAAATTGTTAACAGAGGCAGCGTGGAGAAATTGAGAGTCATCAGCGTACTGAATAAGAAGACAGTCTTTTGCAATTGATGACAGATCATTGATGAAAATAGTGAATAAGATTGGGCCTAGGGTGGAGCCTTGTGGAACACCGAACGAAACTTGTTTCTTTGATGATACTTTTTCATGAATTTTGACTGATTGAGTTCTCGCGGACAAGTAATCTTTAAACCAAAAGTTATCAATTCCGTGATTTGTAAGTTTGTTGAGAAGGATTTCGTGGCTGACGCTGTCAAAGGCCTTAGATAAGTCACACAAAGTGAGCAAATTTATCTGGTTGTTGTCTATGTTGTTATAAATTTCGTTTGTGATTTTTAGTAACGCTGTTTCGGTTGATAATTTACTTCTAAACCCGTGTTGCGTGTTTGATATAAGGTTGTTCTCTTCCAAAAATGCTGTTAATTGGTTCGCGACTATTTTCTCGAGTACTTTAGATATTACCGGCAGTATTGTGATGGGTCGATAATTATTTATTTCGGCTGTATCACCGGATTTGTAAATAGGTGTGATGATACCATGTTTCCAAAGTGATGGGTAGACACCGGTGACTATGGATGTATTAATGATGACTGTCAGATAGTATGCCCTTGCTGGTAGACTATCATTTATGAAACGCTGTGCAATGCCATCAGCTCCCACGGAATTTGTTTTTCTTAACTGTTTTACTGTTACTATAATTGTATCTAGTCCTACTGGTTGTGGTCTGAAAATGTTTGTTTTAGGCCTTGCTTCACTTATATTGCGTAGATGTGTGGGGGCGATTGTCTGTTCGTAAGTGAGCCTACCGACTTCTGCAAAGAAGTTATTAAAGTGTTCTATATCATTTATGGAATTTGTGGAAATGTCTGTGTTTTGTTTCTTATTTGGCACTAGTTTCTTAACCAGTTTCCATGTTTCGGCAGAATCGTTTCTGCATTCATTGATCTTACTTTTGAAATAATTTGTTTTCGCACTATGAATAAGTGTTTTCACATTCCTTTTCTTATGTTTATATTCAGCCTGAAGGGTGGTGTCAGATCTGTTTATCTTGAGAGCTTTCTGAGTATTATTTCTATCATTTATGGCTCTCTTGATGTTGTCATCTATCCAGGGGGCGGGAGGACGTTTTACCATTTTAGTTTTAATGGGTGCGGAGGCGTTTATGCTATTCTTTATCACTTCTGTTAAAGTGGCAATTTGTCTGTCAACATTATCTGTTGCTAAGATATCTAATAGCGATGATTCGTTAGCTATATGTTCGCAGAGTGATTTAGGATCGTAATGGGTTAGATCACGAGAAGTTTTGGTGACTGGTTGTCGCTTTGGTTTTTCTATATTTAAGATCAAGGTTAAAAGCTCGTGATCTGCAATTGGGCATGGGATAACATCTGTGTGAAGAATAATATCGGGACTGTTTGTTATTATGACATCTAATATAGAAGAGGTAGTTACTGTTATCCTTGTAGGCTTGTTTACAAGTTGTTTTAATTTATTTTTATTTATTATCCCAGTTAGTTTTGCATTTGTTTTGTTTAGATCGTCATTTAAGTCACCTAGGATGAATAGGGGTTTTCTTTTTAATGACATTTCTCTGAAAATATTTTCAAGATACTCAAAAGATTCTGCTGTAGCATGTAGGTGTCTATAGATTGTGCCGACGAGGATGGAAGGATGCATATTACTTTGTACGGTTACCCAGATGTCCTCTACTGCTGTATCATTTACAGCTGTAGAGGAAATCTTATTTGATTTAAGGGTATCTCTTACATATATGCAGACTCCACCTCCACGTCCTGCATCACATCTGTAAATATGAAAGTTTGGAATGCTGATGAAACTGCTTGATATTTCTTGGTGAAGCCAAGTTTCACTAATGCACAGGATATCGATATTTCTCTCCTTAATTAATAATTCAATTTCGTCAAAGTGTCCGAGGAGAGACTGTGCATTGATGTGCTCAATTCTGATTGTACTTAGTGTTTTGACCGCCGGACTTACAGCGTCAAACATCCTGCTCGTCTTTGTACTTGTTTCTATTTAGGAACACCTTTACATTATCTGGAAAGACGTCGGACTCTAAGAAAAGATCTGGGTTAATATCCTTGCCTCTTATAGTAACTGTGAAGCTTGAGTAATAATTGTGTGTCATTTTCGTTTTAAAAGCTTTCACATTGGAAATAATGTTGAATTTATTTTCAAGGAAGTCCTCAATATCTTCCTCGTTTGTGTCCGGATGGCAACTCGTGATATACAAGTACACTACCTGAGGACGGTCGGCACCTTGCAGGGGTTTTGACGAGTGGCGTTCCTCTCTTGCTTTTCTTCTTTGTTTTCTATTGTTGACTTGAACGAACCCTTCCTCGTCTTGGTGGGGCTGTGGCTGCACGTTTGTTTGTTGTTGTGTTTCCGATCGTTCTGCGTAGTTGTTGACGACGAGTTGTGGTGCTTGTGGAGTAGTAGAGGGGGCAGGTACTCCAGGCACGTGGTGGTGCGTGGCATCCTCCCAGTGGCGATTTGGTGGAAGATGTCTTTGCTTGTTTTTCCTTCTACTGTTTCTACCGTAGCTTCTTCTGGGTGTTACTTGTGTAGAAGCTTCGTTCCTCATGCCGGTTGTTGACGCCTCAGCGTTGTTGGGTGATCGCTTGCGTGGCACCGGGCGAGGGGGGGCTGGCGCGTCAGCAGGGTCACGGGATCGCGGGGTCGGGGTGGGGTGAGACGGAGGTGAGGGGGGTGGGGGGAGAGAGGAGGAAGGAGAGGGGAGGGAAGAGGAAGGAGGGGGGAGGGGAGAGGAAGGAGGGGTGTTGGGCGTGGGTACTGCCGTGGGAGTTGTAGGGGGTGTATGGTTGTGCGTGTGTTCATTTGGTGTTGAGGTTAAGGACATTCTGGCAGGGGGAGGCGATGCGAAAGGGAAAGATTGATAGGCAGATTGATCGTGGGTTGGGGATGGGAGATCGGATGTTGCGTGAGGGGATGGGGTCGGGGTTGTTGTGACGGATGCTTCCTCTGCGCATTCCTGCGGCTGAGGAGACGTCACTGCTTGCCTAATCAAGCTGTTTATAGCAGATTGTTGCTCGGAGAACATTCCGATTAGCAAGTCAATTTTATTTTCAATTAGATCTTGATTGCTGAAAGAGAGTTCATGCTGTGTTTGCATACCTTGATGTTTTTGTTTTTGAAAGATTTTCACAAAAGGTGAGATACTTGTTTTCTTTGGTGGCGGAGACCAGTCAGTGGCGGGGATGTCTGTGGTTGTTGTGGCAAACACTAAATTGTCGTTCTTTAGGCACTGATCGATCATTGTGTGCACTGTGAAATTTATCATCCTTTTGATGTCTTTATTCATGTTTCTAGTTTTCCTGGAGTCTGATATAAATAGAACGATGTTGTAGGCATTTTCTATTTCTTCTGGGCTGTACAGTTTCTTAATTTGGTTACACAACACTAAACGTGCCCATGATTTTTTGGTCGTTATAAAGCAAAGAATCGTGTTAAGCACTATGGTAGTGTTGCCTGCCTGATAGATGGCTTTATTGCCGTCACTGTTTGTTTCTGTGTTGTATTCACTGTTTTCTCTGATTTCAGTTGTTTTCACTGTTTTTTCACTGTTTTCATTGTCCGGGTTGTTTAAACGCCCTTTTCCCTGGGCGGGGGGGGGGCAGCCTTGACCCTGGCTGCCATGGGGGTGCCCATTCTCGTGGGCGGGGAGGCAGCTCTGACCCATGCTGCCGTGGGGCCCATATCCTTGGGCTAAGGTCCCGGTACCCTGGGAGGGGGCCGCATTACCCTGGGCCAGGGGTCCCCTTTCGCTCTGGGGACTAGAGCCCGGGCTAGCTGCCCGAGGAAGCACCGGGGAGGCCCCCCGGCTGGCCCCCTGTGACCCAGGGGTAGGGGTCAGATCACCCTCTGACTTGGCGGGACCATGAGTATGCATGGTTTGCTGAGTGGCAAGGCTGCGGCGGAGAGGAGGCAAAACACGTCCGATCACCACGGCGGCTAGACTCAGTTACTATAAATAATTTTTTTTTCTTTATTGTGAAAAATGAAAGAATTTGTTTTGTGGAAAATTAAAAATTACGAAAAAGGAAAAGAGCCTTTTTGTGAGAAATGATTATGTTTCTGTGATAATAGTAAATATAAATGTGATAGCAAGAAATGTGTTCGCTTTTCTGTGATAAATGAATAAATAATATGTGATAAAAATTAAAATTTGAAGCTTCTGTGATAAAAGAAAAATACCATTTTTTTATTAGGTATTCACATATATAAGGTTTACTTATGTAAAGGAATCACATAAGGTGCGTATGATTTTGCACTAAGAAAAATAAATACTTTCTACATGTTATATATTTTATTCACAACCTGAACAGCTACTGTAAGTATCTATCACACACATACTGCATATATATTCCTTCCTATGCAACTTTATTTTATATGAAGAAAGGCAGACATGGCATAAAAAGCTAAACTCTATTAATTAAAACTCATAAACTCATTAAAAATACATAAAAAGGTCAAAAGCACTACTAATTTCCATAAATCATCTTTATCCTTAATCCTTGTTTCATAATGCCTCTATAAAACCATTATACTTAACAGAAAATTAATCAATGAAGCAGTTGGAGAAATACTCAAAATTTACTTTTCACATATTTATTAATATTAAAAATCCACATAAAATCTAAAACTTTACACATTTATGTATTAGTCATTATAAGGCAGCATAAAGGAAAGGCCAGAAGATGATATAATAACATATTTCATGTTCATCAAATTTATATTCCAAAGAAAAACGTTTACTTCAAATTTATGAATTTTTATTGGTTAAATGATACTAAGCTTTATTATTAAATTATTATTATTGTTTATCATTAAAATATAATACATATTTGATAGCATCATTTGACGGCCTTGCAAACATAATCACCATATACTTTATTCAAGGCAAACAAAAGATGAATCTCAAAGCATCATATAAATCATAAAAAAAAATATATTCCTTACAATCTCATATATCATATAATTCCACATAATATGAAAAATCCGTTATTACGAAAGACCGGTACTTACTAGAACTGATGCTGCACTGAGTCACACTTGAACAGTCATCCAAGCTCAAAATTCTGAAATTCTAAAGTACGTGACAATTTCATGAATTAATTAACATCTAGTAATGTACCTGTCTTTGAATTTGCAAGGTTTCATAATATCCTAATTAGAAACTTGAAGCATGATCTAAAATACATTTCACATTTACAGTATAATATATCCAATTAAAATAAACTGGCAATCACAATTATATATGATTATTTACTTTTTTCTCACTAAATTATGCCATTTCCTGATTTTTAAAAATCATTATTACAATGATTTTATATGTATTGAAATTTTATCCTCTATATTGATTATTTTATGACGGACTACTACCAAATAATGGCTGCCATAATGATTGATACCGCTAATATATATAGATAAATTTATTTCTTTTTGAAAAGCGAGAGAGAGAGAAAAAAACAGTGAAAGAGAGAAACAGAAAAAAGAGAAAGACAAAGGCAAAGACAGAGAGAGAAAATGTGGGCATCTAAAAGAAAGTAGTGTTCAATAAAGCACATCATAAATAAAGCTTATCATAAAGGGCTAAGTTACAATGATTTGTTTTAATTTGTTTTATCTCCACTTCACGTAAGACAGTTTGTTAATGGACATTAATTTAACAACAATAAATACTACAATTTATAGAGTAATATTTTGTTGACACTAGCCAGTAGATTCACATCTTCAGCTTATATATATATATATATATATATATATATATATATATATATGTGTGTGTGTGTGTGTGTGTGTGTGTGTGTGTGTGTGTGTGTGTGTGTGTGTGTATATATATATATATATATATATATATATATATATATATATATATATATATATATATATATATATATATATATATATTTATATATATATATAGACCCTTATGTTACGCTCAATGGAAAGGGATATATTTAAAAGAATTATGAATAAACCCTTGCATATAGATTGGATAATTTATTGTATATGTTAACCTCTTAGTTTTGTAATTGCTAAATAATCACTTATGCAAGTCTTGCATATCTACATCTATTACTTTATTTTACCTCCAAAACAATGATTTTGTGATACAAGACTTTTGCAGAAAATAAAGTCGGTTTTTTAATTGGTAAAGGTGTAGAGTTATGACGAGTCACTAAAAAGCAGAGGCCAAAAATCAACTTGGTATTGTAGTGTAAGCCTTTATCTATAATTCGAAGTAAGTTGAGAATAGATTTGACATCAATATAGTAAAAAAAAAGAAAAAAAGTCAAGTTGATTTTGAAATGAATTCTAGTTATCACCCTAATCAGCATATTTATTGCAAAGCAGATCTGTATAGTAGGAACAAACAGAAATATAGGAAAGTAAACTAAGTTCAATTGTCAACAGGGCTATGATGAGTGATCTGTTTTAAGCTCCTGGCCAGAATATACAAAGTGAACTTCTAAATAGTTATCATAGTTCTAAATATTCATGCATGTTTGACAATATAATAATATATATGACACATATTTGAAGGAATTATGTGGAGAAAATAATTGCTTATACAGTCATAATACAATATGAATTACTTTGGTAAAATATTTAAATTATATATGTAAGTATATGATATACATAATTTATAAGTAAACAAGCAATTCACATACCCCTCTCAATAGGTCTGAACTGACCAAGAACATTTTTTTAATGCGTTGTATAGTACGTTTCCTGTCTTTCGTTTATAGTCTTTGGCTATAACCAGGCGACGAGCTCATGCGATTGTTCCAAAATTCCGTCGCAAAGTCAGGTTCTGAGAGCCAATCAGCGCCGACCTCCATCGCATCGCCTCGATTGTGGGTACATTGCTATCGCCTTTGCAAACTCCCGTCGCAGAAAGGCTTCGCATTGATTGTGAATACGGCCGTTAGTTTCTTCGACAATACATTCTGTACAGACCTGCCAATACAATATACAGCCAAGCATGATCAATGCAGTCACAATATTACACTGTCTTGTCTTATATAAACCATAGATAAATGAATCTTGCTTAAACCGATCATAGTGCTTTATGTTATAATTTTCAGGCCGTTGAGAATTAATCAACTCAGTCAAACTCTCTTTGAAGAAAGTTCCAATGATTCGTCAAATCTTGGTGAGAGGTAGTCCAACATCATAAAATGAAACTAGGCGTGCAAGACCCGTAGATTCCCTCCCAAGCGGGACCTCAGCAAAACCATAGAAATCATCCGGAACCCTAATCCCGTCCAGGCACTGACCCAGACGAGGCAAGCAATCACGCGTCGAAGAGCGTAAGGCAAGCATAAGCTGGCGCCAAAGTCTCCATCTAAATCTATATCAAAATCTGGCGGGGAGGAAGACGGCTAAGCGTGGATGCGTTGCCAAGGGAACCACACGAGAGAAATATGTGAATAAGTTTTCTCTCTCTCTCTCTCTCTCTTTCTATATATATATATATATATATATATATATATATATATATATATATATATATATATATATTTGTATATATATACACACATATATATATATAAATTATATATATATATTTATATATATATATATATATATATATATAAAATAAGAATACTAGGGTTAATGCATATGATGATATACATACACACACACAGATATATATGTGTGTGTGCGCGTGCGCGCGCGTGCATGTATGACAGGCGAGAGATGCCCAATCCACGTCTTTCAGCTCTACGCAGGTAATTTAGGGAGAGCATGACGAAAACGAGCAGGTCCTCCGTCGGGATCTCCTTCAGGTCATACATTGCAGGCAGGATGTCGCCTTTCTGTTGATGCTTGGTGCGACGACCCTCCTCGCCATCACTATACAGCAAGTCAATGGCATTCACACTCGTGTTTGTAATAGGAAGCCACCATCTCCATTAGCGTATCCTCGAAGCAAGTCTTCATCTTCCAAGTCTTTATCTTACCATTGACCCTTCCTGCTTCTTGTATTATGACTCAAGTTTGCGAAGCAGTGATACAACTTGGGAAAGTGAGCTCTATTCCCAGCTGCTCAAAAGCCTAGTGAGCAGAGGCGAGGGGTGAGGGTGATGCCCGGAGAATGTAGTGACTGGATGGTTGGATGGTTCGCTGGTTACGTTAATGTCATTCGTCGAAGTATGGGTGAGAGTGACATGGGGAGGAGGGAGAGGACGTGGGAGTGCAGATGAGCCATATGGGTATATATATAAACATAAATGGATAAATAGACATTATATATATATATATATATATATATATATATATATATATATATATATATGTGTGTGTGTGTGTGTGTGTGTGTGTGTGTGTGTGTGTGTGTGTGTGTGT
>NC_091552.1:29968981-29973981 GCF_042767895.1 Penaeus vannamei | reverse complement strand
TATCACAAACTGTTACATTAATAATCAATGTAAAAAATGTATAGTTTACTTGTGACTTGAAATCAAGACACTTATTTCAACAATTACTATTTTTAATGGGGAAAAGATAATGGAACTAATTGCAACGTGATTAAATGATAGGGGGAGAATATGTCATCCTCGGGTTGCTAAGGAAGGAATGTGGTTTGGGTTCATATATAACTAAAATATGTTCATGTTCAAAGGATATGTTGAAGCTGGTTTGATTATTAATCATTGTTCGAGTAAATAATATGGTATATTTATTTAAAACAAATAATAATAAACCCAGGATGATTAAGGAGAATTGATGTGATTCCTCTAAATAATTTTGGGATAGACAGCGAGTCCAAGGAAACTGGGGGCCATTTTGATAAGCATTCCATAAAGTCGCTTCAAGGAGGGTCAATCATACATCCCGAGACTCAATGAAAGAAATTGCTCCCTGGTAACTGTCTCCCAAATAATGAAACCTCCCCTATTCATGCATTCTAGTCGTGAACAGCTAAATTATGTAAATTAATGCTAGAGACGGGAATAAACAGAAACAATTTTTTTTATCTAACTTTTCTTAGAGCACAAATATAAATTGAATGAGTGGCAGTCAGAAAAAAAAAATAGGTGAAAAGCATTGCGTCGGTCAAAAGAAGTTGTATTTCATGTCATAACCTGCTCCATGCACTAGTTCTCCCTTCACTCCTATTCCAACCCCTTCCCTTAATCCATTTTCCCTTTCATCCATTACCTCCAGTATTCCCTTTTCACTCCATTCCTTCCTTAGTTTTCCCCATCTCTCTTCTGCATCACATCTCTCACTTACACCTTCACCTTCCAAAGTCCCCCAACACCAATTCCTTCAGCACATTTCCCTTCACTAGTCCCACCTCTGTCACCAGTTCCTTCAACACCTCCTTCGCCTGTCATCACCCCTTCCTCCTGCACTACTGACACTCCAATCCAAGAACCATCAAAGAAAAGAAGACAGTACAGGAAGAGTGTTTGGGAAGGCCCAGGAGAGTCAGGTCAACTTCCTGAGACAGGAGAGGATATCGTAGGAACAGCACCAAGCAGAATTGCAGCTTTGTGCAAAGGCAAACCGGGTGTTGGATAATGCTGACCAACACATGAAAGAACTGCCTGTTAGGCTTGCACGCTTTTTGAATTTCGGATATGAGGCGGACATAAACATGGGTGAGGCATACAGGTTGATTGCAACAACACAATGCGTGACAATTTTATTTAATTATTTATTTTTTGAATAAGAAAAAAAAAATATTTTCCGGGGAATAGTCTTTTGGTGAGAAAAAGAAAATCCTTCGCTATACATTAGAAGAAAATAATAATTTCCTTTCCTGAGATTGTTTTGTTAAACATTTCTGTGACAAAGAAAACCTGTTTTATAAGTTACTATAAATATTTTTTTTTTTCTTTATTGTGAAAAATGAAAGAATTTGTTTTGTGTAAAATTAAAAATTACGAAAAAGGAAAAGAGCCTTTTAGTGAGAAATGATTATGTTTCTGTGATAATAGTAAATATAAATGTGATAGCAAGAAATGTGTTCGCTTTTCTGTGATAAATGATTAAATAATATGTGACAAAAATTAAAATTTGAAGCTTCTGTGATAAAAGAAAAATACCATTTTTTTATTAGGTATTCACATATATAAGGTTTACTTATGTAAAGGAATCACATAAGGTGCGTATGATTTTGCACTAAGAAAAATAAATACTTTCTACATGTTATATATTTTATTCACAACCTGAACAGCTACTGTAAGTATTTATCACACACATACTGCATATATATTCCTTCCTATGCAACTTTATTTTATATGAAGAAAGGCAGACATGGCATAAAAAGCTAAACTCTATTAATTAAAACTCATAAACTCATTAAAAATAACATAAAGGTCAAAAGCACTACTAATTTCCATAAATCATCTTTATCCTTAATCCTTGTTTCATAATGCCCTTATAAAACCATTATACTTAACAGAAAATTAATTAATGAAGCAGTTGGGGAGAAATACCAAAATTTACTTTTCACATATTTATTAATATTAAAAATCCACATAAAATCTAAAACTTTACACATTTATGTATTAGTCATTATAAGGCAGCATAAAGGAAAGGCCAGAAGATGATATAATAACATATTTCATGTTCATCAAATTTATATTCCAAAGAAAAACGTTTACTTCAAATTTATGAATTTTTATTGGTTTAATGATACTAAGCTTTATTATTAAATTATTATTATTGTTTATCATTAAAATATAATACATATTTGATAGCATCATTTGACGGCCTTGCAAACATAATCACCATATACTTTATTCAAGGCAAACAAAAGATGAATCTCAAAGCATCATATAAATCATAAAAAAAAAATATTCCTTACAATCTCATATATCATATAATTCCACATAATATGAAAAATCCGTTATTACGAAAGACCGGTACTTACTAGAACTGATGCTGCACTGAGTCACATGTGAACAGTCAGCCAAGCTCAAAATTCTGAAATTCTAAAGTACGTGACAATTTCATGAATTAATTAACATCTAGTAATGTACTTGTCTTTGAATTTGCAAGGTTTCTTAATATCCTAATTAGAAACTTGAAGCATGATCTAAAATACATTTCACATTTACAGTATAATATATCCAATTAAAATAAACTGGTAATCACAATTATATATGATTATTTACCTTTTTCTCACTAAATTATGCCATTTCCTGATTTTTAAAAATAATTATTACAATGATTTTATATGTATTCAAATTTTATCATCTATATTGATTATTTTATGACGGACTACTACCAAATAATGGCTGCCATAATGATTGATACCGTTAATATATATAGGTAAATTTATTTCTTTTTGAAAAGCGAGAGAGAGAGACAAAAACAGTGAAAGAGAGAAACAGAAAAAAGAGAAAGACAAAGGCAAAGACAGAGAGAGAAAATGTGGACATCTAAAAGAAAGTAGTGTTCAATAAAGCACATCATAAATAAAGCTTATCATAAAGGGCTAAGTTACAATGATTTGTTTTAATTTGTTTTATCTCCACTTCACGTAAGACAGTTTGTTAATGGACATTAATTTAACAACAATAAATACTACAATTTACAGAGTAATATTTTGTTGACACTAGCCAGTAGATTCACATCTTCAGCTTATATATATATATATATATATATATATATATATATATATATATATATATATATATATATATATGTGTGTGTGTGTGTGTGTGTGTGTGTGTGTGTGTGTGTGTGTGTGTGTGTGTATATATATATATATATATATATATATATATATATATATATATATATATATATATATATATATATATATATATGTGTGTGTAGACCTTTATGTTACGCTCAATGGAAAGGGATATATTTAAAAGAATTATGAATAAACCCTTGCATATAGATTGGATGATTTATTGTATATGTTAACCTCTTAGTTTTGTAATTGCTAAATAATCACTTATGCAAGTCTTGCATATCTACATCTATTACTTTATTTTACCTCCAAAACAATGATTTTGTGATACAAGACTTTTGCAGAAAATAAAGTCGGTTTTTTAATTGGTAAAGGTGTAGAGTTATGACGAGTCACTAAAAAGCAGAGGACAAAAATTAACTTGGCATTGTAGTGTAAGCCTTTATCTTTTAAATTGAAGTAAGTTGAGAATAGATTTGACATCAATATAGTCAAAAAAAGCAATAACAGTCAAGTTAATTTTGAAATGAATTCTAGCTATCACCCAAATCAGCATATTTACTGCAAAGCAGATCTGTATAGTAGGAACAAACAGAAATATAGGAAAGTAAACTAAGTTCAATTGTCAACAGGGCTATGATGAGTGACCTGTTTTAAGCTCCTTGCCAGAATATACAAAAGTGAACTTCTAAATAGTTATCATAGTTCTAAATATTCATGCATGTTTGACAATATAATCATATATGTGACGCATATATTTTGAAGGAATTATGTGGAGAAAATAAATGCTATTACAGTCATAATACAATATAAATTACTTTGGTAAAATATTTAAATTATATATGTAAGTATATGATATACATAATTTATAAGTAAACAAGCAATTCACATACCCCTCAATAGGTCTGAACTGACCAAGAACATTTTTTTAATGCGTTGTATAGTACGTTCCCTGTCTTTCGTTTATAGTCTTTAGCTATAACCAGGCGACGAGCTCACGATTGTTCCAAAATTCCGTCGCAAAGTCAGGTTCTGAGAACCAATCAGCGTCGACTTTCGTCACATTGCCTCGACTGCGGGTACAGCATTGCGATCGCCGTCGCAGAAAGGCTTCGCATTGATTATGAACACGGCCGTTAGTTTCTTCGACAATACATTCTGTACAGACTCGCCAATACAATATACAGCCAAGCATGATCAATGCAGTCACAATATTACACTGTCTTGTCTTATATAAACCATAGATAAATGAATCTTGCTTAAACTGATCATAGTGCTTTATGCTATAGTTTTCAGGCCGTTGAGAATTAATCAACTCAGTCAAACTCTTTGAAGAAAGTTCCAATGATTCGTCAAATCTTGGTGAGAGGTAGTCCAACATCATAAAATGAAACTACAGGCGTGCAAGACCCGTAGATTCCCTCCCAAGCGGGACCTCAGCAAACCATAGAAATCATCCGGGGAACCCTAATCCCGTCCAGGCACTGACCCAGACGAGGCAAGCAATCACGCGTCGAAGATGTACAAGGCAAGCATAAGCTGGCGTCAAAGTCTCCATCTAAATCTATATATCAAAATCTGGCGGGGAGGAAATACGCTAAGCGTGGAGGTTAAGTTAAGGGAACCACACGAGAGAAATATGTGAATAAGTTTTCTCTCTCTCTCTCTCTCTCTCTCTCTCTCTCTCTACATATATATAAATATATATATACATATATATATATATATATTTGTATATATATA
>NC_091552.1:29961481-29963981 GCF_042767895.1 Penaeus vannamei | reverse complement strand
TGAGGGAGAAAGTGGGGGGAAGGGTGAGGGAGAAAGTGGGGGGAAGGGTGAAGGAGAAAAGGGAGTGTGGGAGGGTAGTGAGAAAGGGGGGAAGGGGTAATTGAGAAAGATGGGGGAAGGGTGAGGAGAGAAAGGGAGGGGTGGGGGAAGAGGGGGAGGAGAAAGGGAAGGGAAGGGTAAGGAGAAACTGGGGAGCAAGGGTGAGGGAGAAAAGGGGAGGGGGGAAGGGTGAGGGAGAAAGGGAGAGGGGAAGGGTGAGGTAGCAAGGGAAGGCGGGGAAGGTGAGGGAGAAAGTTAGGAAAAGGAGAAACAGAAGGGACATATAGAGGAAAAGAGGATGGATCAGGGACCAGGTATAAGGGGCACACACACACACACACACACACAGAGAGAGAGAGAGAGAGAGAGAGAGAGAGAGAGAGAGAGAGAGAGAGAGAGAGAGAGAGAGAGAGAGAGAGAGAGAGAGAGAGAGAGAGAGAGAAAGACGGAAGGGGACATGACAGCAAAGGCAGTGGGGGAGTTTAAGGAGAAAGAGGAGCGCTCTAAGTGGGATGTGAGAAGTGAAATTAAGTGGGGGAAAGGGGGGGGGGGAGGGACGGCAGAGTGGGAAAGGAGAAGGAAGAGTGGAGATGAAAGGCAGAAGGGTAAAAGAGGGAGGGAAAAAAAGACCTTTTGCCTTTCTCTTCGTGGAAATTCATGGGTCCCGCTAGCAATGACAATGGTGAGACCGATAATGATAAAGATATTATTACTACTAGTGACAATAATGATATTAATAATGCCAGGAATGACAGTGATTATAATATGATAAGGATAATAAAAGTAATAGTGATACTAAAATAACAAAAAGGAAAGCAATAATAATGATAGTAATAATATTGATGATAATAGTGATAATGATAATAATAATAATAGTATTGATAATAATGATAATATCAGCAATGATAATAATAATAATAATAATAATGATAATAATATTAATAATAATAATAATAATAATCATGATAATAATCATAACAATGATAATAATAGTCATATTAATGATGCAAATAATAATAATAATGAGAGTAATAATAATGATAACAATAATGATAATGATGATAATAATAATAATAATGAGAGGAATAATAATGATAATCTTAATGATAATTATGGTTACAATGATAGTGATGATGATGATAATCATTTTAATGGTAACAAAAACAACAATAATGATAATAATGATAATAACAATCATCAATCAACGATATCAATAGTAATAATAATAATGGTAATAATGATAATGGTAACAATAACAGTGATGATAGCACTAATGATGATGAAAATTGTAGTATTAATGATCATCGTGATTGCAATAATAATACCAATGATTAGGATATTAATGATCATCATGTTTTACAGGAATAATACTAATAGTCATAATGATAGTAATGATAACAATAATGTAGTAATGATGATAATAATGATAATAATGATAATGGTAATAATAATGATAATGGTAATAATAATGATATTGATTACTGTGATATTAATGATATCTATGATAATGATACTTCTGCTATTACTAATGCTACTACTACTACTACTACTACTATTTCTATGGCTACTTCTACTACTTATAATTATGATGTGATGACTTTGATAATGATATCGATGATGATGGAGATGATTGTCGTCACAAATCTACTTTTGTTTATGAATCAAGAATCACAAAATATGACAGTAAATTCGTATATGCTAATGAAGACGAGCTTTCTATTTCAAATTAAAATGTCATGAAAAGTAGATACATAAGTATTAAATGCAATAGAAATGCAAAATCGCAATAACAATTTTCAAGCAGTAATAATCACAGTGAAATGATATTATGGTATTGGGAAGCAATAAAACCAGTGTAATAGGATATAATAATAGCACAACATTATTGAGAAACAATAGCAGTCCTATAAAAAAAACAGGAATACAGAATAATAATAAATAATAACGAAATACATTTTCAAAATGTTTCGGGTTAATACTAATGGTCTCATATAGGAAAACACGACATGGGTTATGTGTATTGTACAGTATATTAAACATGACCCATTGTATTAATCGTCATGCTTTATCAGTGAAATGCGTTAAAGCTAACGAACCAATCGTTGTTTGTTTCACTTTTCTCTTTTTTCATTATTTTCATTTGATCGTATTATTTGCCAATAAGACTTTCTTTTTGATCTGTGAGATTCTCATTATCTCGACATTCGTCTGCCACTGATTAATGTTTTTGTAATCACATTAATTATTGTTTTTGTGACTGTTTTCTTTTATTAATTAGAACTTTAATCAAATACTAACGTTGCCATGGATTTACATACTTTTTATGTTCTTTTTATGCAGTATATCTTTCATATAAAAAATAAGGTTGAAATATTATTCATTTATGTAAGCTTTGTCTAGTAATGATAAACATATTAAAAAAATAATATTAAAGATAATGATAGAATTGAAATAAAGGTAA
>NC_091552.1:29896481-29898981 GCF_042767895.1 Penaeus vannamei | reverse complement strand
CTTCCCCTACCCCCTCCCTCTTTTCTTCCCCCTTCCTCATCTTCCTCGTCCCCTCAGTCTCATTATTCTCCTCCCCTCCTTCATCGCCCCTCTTGTCCCTGCTCATTCATTCCCTCTTTCTTCGTCATTCTTCCTTCCCTTTTGTCCTTTTCCTCTTTTCCCCTTGGTCTTTTTCTTCTACTCACTTCCGCCTTTCTCCTCTCCTCCCTTCCCTTACTTCTCCACTTCGTCCTTTTCCTCCCCTCCGTTCACTTTCGTCCATCTCCGTCCCCTCCCTTCCTTCCTTTTCCTCCCCTCCCTTTCTTCCTTCTCCTTCCCTCCCTTCCCTTCCCTTCCCTTCCTCCTTCTCCTCCCCTCCCTCTCTTCCCTTCTCCTTCCTTCTCTTCCCTTCCTCCTCCTCCCCTCCCTTTCTTCCTTCTCCTCCCTTCCCTTCCTCTTGCTCCTCCTCCTCCCTCTCTTCCTTCCCCGTCCCTTCCCTTCCTCCTTCTCCACTTCGTCCTTCTCCTTCTCCTCCCTTCCCTTCCCTTACTCCTTCTCCTCCCCTCCCTCTCTTCCTTCCCCTCCCTCCCCTTCCTCCTTCTCCACTTCGTCCTTCTCCTAACCTCCCTTTCGCCCTCTCCCCCCCCCCCCCCCGCCAAACACACTCCAACACCGATCCAAACCGCAACTTGCATTGATCAAGACCAAAACCTCGTACGCGAAAATGCGGGTTTCGAGGCTCGCAATTTAGGGCCGTCCAGGGAGTTCAAGAGGAGGTCATAACCCCCTTCTTGCTTGACCTAGTCTCATCCCTCCCCCCCCCCCACTACCCAAATTATTGCCCACTTATAACCGATATTCTTCCCCACAACCTGACCCCTCACTCCGCACCTATACCCGCTCCCCCTCGTGTCCGACCCCCTTCACTCCCAGCCTCTGCTCCCTCCACTCCCCACCCCCCTCCCTTACTCCCTCCCCTTAACCCAGCACTTCACTTTATCCTCCTGTCCACCCCCCCCCCCTTAACCCCTCCTCCTCCCCCTCGCCAACCGCACACCCTCCAAAATCTCCCCCCCCCCCCCCTCCCCACTCCATCGCACTCCGCCGGAAGGCCGTATAAACTCCATGGCATATAAACCAAATTTTAGTCCGAAACGTAAACAGATAACCTTCTCCTCCTCTCCACCCCCCCCCCCCGCCTCCGAAAAAAAGACAGAGGTCATCCATTGAATTGGCTCCGCGTGTTAATCTTGTTATATGACCCCTCCCCCCACCCCGCCCTTCTTCCCCCCTCCCCCCTTCGCCCCCATGTTCGGTTTTGGATTAAGTACGTGTGTGTTCGTGTGGGCGGGGATGGGCGGGAGGGATTGACAGCGAGGGTTGGGCATCGATCTTGATGTTTCTTCTTACAAACTTTTTTGATTATTTGTTTTCTCTCTTCAAGTTTACTTTCTTTTCCCTTCATCCGTAACTATAATATCATTCTTATCATCATTATTGTCATTATCATTATCATCTCATCATTAACAACAAGAGCATTTTTTAATCATCATTGATGCTATCATAATCATTATATTAATCAGCAACATCATTACTATCATTATCACCGAAGTTATTCTAATGTTACTAAAAATAGCAGTCATTATCCCCACTCCCATTCTCAAACCCCCTCCACCATCACCATCACCATAACCACCATTACCAAGGCCACTGACATCTCTACAACCCCGCCAACAATGACTGTCATCTTCAAAAATCAACATCATTATGCACTTTTAGTCTAAGCAAGTCCTTTACTGCCTCGCCCGCTGCTCGAGGGAGGGACTGGAGTGTCTGTGAAATAGTGGTAAATACACAGGCGAATCGATGGCGGCCATTCCGGTGGAGAGGCAGCCAGGTGCGCACGCGGGGACGGGCACTCGCTATACACAAGTATGAATCGACGCATCGCAGTTATTATTGGTGTTTGTATTTTCTCCCCTCTCTATCTCTATCTATCTATCTATCTTCTAACATACTATTTATCTATCCATCTTTCTATCTATCGATCCATCTATCTGTCTATTTATCTACTTATTTATCTATCTATTTATCTACCTATCTGTCTATTTAACTATCTCTCTCTGTCTGTCTAATGCTCTTTATATCAGTCTCTCTCTCTCTCTCTCTCTCTCTCTCTCTCTCTCTCTCTCTCTCTCTCTCTCTCTCTCTCTCTCATCTCTCTCTCTCTCTCTCTCCTCTCTCTCTCTCTCTCTCTCTCTCTCTCTCTCTCTCTCTTTTTCTCTCTCTCTCTCTCTCTCTCTCTCTCTCTCTCTCTCTCTCTCTCTCTCTCTCTCTCTCTCTCTCTCTCTCTCTCTCTCTCTCTCTCTCTCTCTCTCTCTCTCTCTCTCCCTTTTCTTATCTGTTAGTCCCTGTATCGATCGATCTGTTTATATCTATATATTTGTCTGTCTATCAACCCAGCTATATATAGATATGCGGACTGTGTGTCATTATATAAAGGACACCAGTGACATTACCG
>NC_091552.1:29793186-29800686 GCF_042767895.1 Penaeus vannamei | reverse complement strand
AGGGAGAGAGAGAGAGAGAGAGAGAGAGAGAGAGAGAGAGAGAGAGAGAGAGAGAGAGAGAGAGAGAGAGAGAGAGAGAGAGAGAGAGAGAGAGAGTGGGGAGAGAAAGAGAGAGAAAGGGGGGAGAGAAAGAGAGAGAAAGGGGGGGGGAGGGGGCGATTCATTTATTTCTTCGTCTGATTTTCACATTTACCCAGCCATTTATTTAACTACTATCACGTCTATTTATTGGTGTAGAAAGAGAAGGGGGTAAGAGCATTTGCGTGCATACAAGCATTAATCATGACAATGAAAATAGCATCATAACGATGGTAATAATGATAATCGTAGTTATGATATTAATTAAAGATATTGATAATAGCAAGGATGACGGTTATGGTGATTAATATAATACCAACGATAATAACAACAATAACAATGAAGCAAGTGATAATGACAATTATATAGATAACAATAAAGTTGTAAAAACAAACTATATAAAAAATCGAGGGAACTAGCGGGAGATTAGCAGAAGGCAACCCATCAGGAATCATGCAAATTAGAACCTCATACCCTGAGTACACACGCACAGTGCCTCCGTAAACAGGTCATGACCCCCACGCCATTAGCTCTCATGACCCAACTGGGGTGGCATGTTATTCCATACATCATAAAAGCCACACGCAACCCTTGATACAGGATAAAGCACCCCTGCCTGTCTTTATACTAATGTAATGTATGACTCTGGTCTTTCTCTCTCTAATGTATTCATTTGTTTATAGTATATTTTATCATAAATGAATCATATATGATATCATAGAGTGTTGTACATTATAAACATAGATAGATATACAGATAGACGAGTATGTGTGTGGATGTGTGTGTGAATGTGTGTGTTTGTGTGCTTCTCTGTGTATATATATGAATACACACACACACACACACACACGCACACACACGCTTATATATACACACACACACACAAACACGCACACACACACACACACACATATATATATATGTGTGTGTGTGTGTGTGTGTGTGTGTGTGTGTGTGTGTGTGTGTGTGTGTGTGTGTGTGTGTGTGTGTGTGTGTGTGTGTGTCTATATATCTATATCTATCTATCCCTCTCTCTATATATACATAAATACATATATATGTATATATATATATATATCATATTATATATATATATATATATATATATATATATATATATATATGTATATATATACATATATATATATATTATATTATATACATACATATATATATCATATATATATATATATATATATATATATATATATATATATATATATATATATATATATATATATATATATAATTATATAAAACACACACACACACACACACACGCACACACACACACACACACATATATATATGCGTGTGTGTGTGTGAGTGTTTGTGTGTATATGTATATTTGTATATATATACATGTATACATATATATATATATGTGTGTGTGTGTTTGTGTATGTGTGTTTGTGTGAATGAGAGTGTATGTGTGTTTTTGAACTGTTCTTCTATATAATTATTGTTTTGTTTGTCTGTGTTTGTGTCGGATTTTTTTTTTTTTTTTTTTTTTTTTTTTGACTGTGCGTCTTTCTCTCCATCTCAATCCCATTCCCACCCCCTCTCTTTCTTTCTTTTTCTCTCTCTCTCCAGATCCATCTGTCTGTCTCACATGCTAGCCCACACCCACTGAAACCAGGCCAGGGCATTATTCCACACCCACTTACGTTAATTATAAACCATCCTTTCCCCTCGGCTATAAACCTCTCTGCAACACTCCTCTGGCTAATGATAGAGTGTCCTTATGTATCTCCATGTATCTCTCCCTCTAACTTGGTGTGGGAACGAGCTTAACAAGTTGCATGAACCTGAACAATAGCCTTACAACATCACCAATCACACCGTTTGAAAGGACTTAATTGCACTTAACTAGCCGGAACCATCACGCAAGTCATTTGCAATACTTCAGGTATATTGTTCTTCAGGGGAGGAGGATGGAGGAGGAGGAGGGAGGGAACGGGTCGCCCTGACTTTGTAATTCATTAGACAAATTAGGAAGATGGACAGGATCATTATTAATTATATACTCCAGTTAATAAACATAGTCGAGTTCTTTTGTTGCTGTTGTTGTTTTTGAAGCCATTTCCCCCAGTCTTAGCTAATTACCTGAAAAAAAGCAAAATTAATTACACAAACTTATTGGATTCCCTAATCATAGAGGTATTACACTTTTTTCACATGTTAATTTACTTTACTTGTGTTGATTTTTTTATCAACGAAAAAAGGAGAGAGAAAGGGTGAGAGTATTACTGAATGTGAAAATATTGGGTTTATAATTACATAGTCTAAAAAAACTACGTAAAGGTCTAAAAATATATCATGATTATTACGGCAATAAAATCAGGAAAAATAATGATAGTAATGATAATGATAATAATGATAATGAACATAAAAATGATTAGAGTAATTTTTATGATATTGATGATGATAATAATAATAGTAATGATGAAAATAATGATGCTAATGGTGATGATAACAATAATAATATTAATAATAATGATAATGATAACGATAACAATATCGACAATGAAAAAAGGTAATTCTGATAACAATAATAATAAGAGTGATGATAAAGACAATAATAGCAATAATGGTAATAACAAGAATAATAATGATAATAATCATCATTACAATTGATATTAATATTATAAGATAATAACAGTAATAACAATCATAACTGCAGCGAGAACAGCAAGAACAGCAATGACAATAATTATAATGACAATAATGATAATGATAATTATGATAATAATAGTAATACTGATGATAATATTGATAACAATTGTAATACAATTAACATTAATAATAACACTGATAATAATAATGATAATTAGAAGCACTCGAGAGCGCATACCTTCGCCAAAACAAGAGGGGCAAAATATTTACACTCGAATAACTACATTACTGGTGACGTCCGAGTCTTCCCATTTCGTAATGCTAATGAATCCTTTAAAAGACACAACTCTGAAAAAAAAAAAAAATCCGGTTACCTTACCTTATCCTGATCACCATTGATGACCTCTAACGGGCTAAGACACATCCTCTCGTGAAGAAATCCCACAAATCTTTTCTCTTCATAACTTTTTGAGTTATGCTGATAACCAACTAACCAACGAAAAGACTAACCAAAACATAACCTTCTTTATTGCAGGTAATAACAATACGAAGGATAATAACAATGATGATATTAATGACAACACCAAACATCATAAAAAAAAGCAATAATAGTATCAATAATACCAAGCATTATAATGATGTAAAGGAAATAATGACAAAAGATGTGATAATAACTACATTAAGGATAATAATAATGGTCATAGCAATAATAACAATAATAATAATCATAATAATAATAATGATAATGAAAAGATTGATGATAATAATTATCATAACAATAAGGATAAAGAAAATTATGATTATACTAATAATTATAATGATAATAGCAGTAATGACAGTAATGGTAATAATAATAACAATAATGATAGTAATAACAATAAAAATAAAATAAAAACAATCATATTAATGATAACAACAACAATTACTATAATAATCATAATAAAGAAAATGAAGATTATAATAAAAATAACAATAAATCATATATCAATAGAACCGGTAGTAGTAGTAGTAGTTGTGGTAGTAGTAATAGTGATATACCCATAACATTCATGGCAATAACTTTAAGCAAGACAATAAAAAAATAATAAAGTTTTATTAAGGATGATACTGAAAACAATGTCAATAAAAACGCCAATGTTAACAGATATCTCAACAATAATATTTTCCCTCTTTCCCGAAATCCCGTAGATGAAGTTAATCATCAGGTATATACTATCCTCTTCCTCAGATAATTCAGGAAGTATATCCATGTAAAAAGCCTTCATTGATCTTTGAACTGGGGATCAAGAAGCTTTTGTAACTTACGTTCTGGAGGAAAAAACAACGTTAGGGGCAACATCAATAATATATATTTTTTCTTTCCCGAAATCCCACAGATGAAGTTAATCAGCAGGTGTATAGCCTCTTCTTTCCCCCACTCCTCAGGAAGGATTTCAATCATTAAGGTCTTCACTAACCTTTGAACCAGAGATCTACAAGGTCTCGTAACTTCTTCAAAGGTGTTCTTTTGGCTGCAACAGGGTTCATGTTAACTTAATAAAAAACATGTATTTTGTTTTAGCTATAGAAGATGCACACTTAAAAAAAACATAAATATATACCTGTGTGTGTGTGTGTTTGTGTGTATAAATATATACATATACGTGTGTGTGTGTGTGTGTGTGTGTGTGTGTGTGTGTGTGTGTGTGTGTGTGTGTGTGTGTGTGTGTGTGTGTGTGTGTGTGTGCGTGCGTGCGTGCGTGCGTGCGTGCGTGCGTGCGTGTGTGTGTATGCGTGTGTATATATATATTTATTTATATGTATCTATATATATATTTATTTGTATGTATATATATATATATATATATATATATATATATATATATATATATATATATATATATATATATATATATGTACATCTATTCATATCTATCTATTTTTATGTGTGTGTAATAGTAATAAATGATTAACGGATTATCAATTATCATGCAACCAGGGCTTAAAAAGGTCACAGAAAAACAGATATAAAACAATTTTTTTTTTATCTATATACAGATTTAAAAAGCTAAGCAAATAACAAACCATAAGTAATACAGGGACAGTCATCGTGACGTCACTAGACCTGTCACGAACTTCGTTATTAAGTATTGGTCGCTTGTGGACATCGTCCCTTTTTTCTCGATTTGTATAAGATTCGCATCCTTTTTCACCCTTTTCTTAGAGACTTCGATATGGTAAGCAGTTGCATTATCATTGGATGTGCAAATGGATAACAAAAAGGTTCAACTTTGAGTTTTAATTGTTTTCCGAAAGACCCTGAGAGTAGGCGGCTTTGGTTATCAATCGCAAGAACTTTGATTCTGCACCTGGGAGTGATGCAAGAGTTTGTGCTAATGGTACGTACGACAGCTAATTTAAAAAAATATTCTGAAATTTAAACGGATATGTTATATCGTCATAACTCTTTCTAGGGGATGTTTTTCCCTGTGGTTAGTATCTTCTTTCACTTTAAGTTTCAGTTAATTTTATTTTAAAACTTCCCCTGAACAAAGGTCGTGACATTAAATGGGAACAAAATGAAGATGGTAAATCTAACTGCCCTCTCAACAACTTCAGGAAATTTGCTTAAATCTTTTCAAGGTATCATGATGAGTATTGCGGGGGAGTGTAAATTTAACGTTTTTAGAAAAGTATGGCTATAACGACCGAAAAATATTGATAAAACCCTGTTTTGAGCAACTTTTCGAAAAACCAGGCCTAAAAGGCAATGAGCGAGCAAGAAAGAATTCCACAAGTTCAGGAGAATTTAATCTTATTATAAGCAGTATTGAGTACTTACTTGTACCCTTCCAGAGATTTGTAGGCCTTTAATTTAATTCATGTGTAAACACCAGGTGTTTGTATAAATGTAGGTCAACCAAACAATTAGTATGGCCCAGCAAATACAGATAGCTGTATCTGATTTCTCCTTATGTTGAATACCAAATTCCAAATTCCTGTTTTGTTTTAAAACTTAAAATACTTAAAAGCTTCGAGTGATTTGTAGGCTTTCAACTCCTATTCTGTGCAACTACCCGGCGTGTGTATTAGGTAGAGATAAATATCACCAAAACTAACATGGGCCAACCACTGTGGCTTTCAGACCAGCCATCAGAGAGGGAGAAAGGATCTGGTAAGCTTTCTGTACTTCTAGAATACTTAAGTTTTTCATCATGACGTTTTTAGCAACTAAATCGAGAGATTTGTAGTAGGCTGACATCGTTCTCACAGCTGATTCAGCGGCCATTGTTGATCTTTTGCCCGCCAGTGTTGTGCAACTTGTTTTGATGACCGTCCCTATAGCAACAAATTAAGCAAGCAGAAAGTAACAAAGGACATGTGCATGTACAGGTGTGGTAGGAATGCTGGACTAGTAACTGTAGACTAGTGCTCATAGAAGAGCTTTTGGGATGGCAGATTGATAAGTCCGATATGTAAAGCCTTGCCTGGGCTAGTGATAACTTATGTTGACTCCAATGAGCTTGCTCCTTGTGGCGAGGCCTAGGGCGAGGTAATGGAGAACCTTAGGCTCTGAGCAGACAGGAGGACAGAGAAGTCTATTTATTTTCGGCAAGAAACATGGTATAAATACAATAAGGGAAAGGTAGCATGGCCGGGTAGCCCGAGGTAGAGTATGCTGATTGGCCGACGGCTGCATCCTAATCTCCCGCGTCGCGGCGATCCAGCGCCGCCGACCTCGGCAGGCGGCTGTTGCCTGCTTGAATGCTCGCTGATTCGGTGTGTAGACAACTATGCCAAGCGAGGCTGCGCTGGTGCCGAGGCGATTGTGGCGTCCGCCACAATGCCTCCCCCCTATCGAGGAAAAAAGGACTACAGCTCGACGATCCTGGGAGAATGACGTCAGGATCTCGTGTAGGTGGATAGACCTTTGTAAGGGCAGGATAGTGACTGGCGATGGGCATCTTCACGGAGAAAACAAACACAGCTGTATCCAGTCCCTGCGGGGTGTAGGACGGGCGATGAGAGGGTGGGTCTGCTGGGAGTGAATTGCCGGGCTACCCGGTGGAAGTCCTCTATGTCGATCGAGCCATTGCTGGCGAAAAATTCTCCGGGCACGACAGGAGGCTAGCCGTATACCATCTCCGCCATAAGATGGGTGAGACCCTTCTTAGGCATTGTCTTGAGCCGTCTTGAGGGATCCATTAGCCTGTGTATGGTATGCCATTATGAAATGGAGAGCGACGCCAAGGAGCTGCACTTGAGCCTTCCACAGCTGTGAAGTGAAACTCGCTCCCCTATTGTACTTCTTGCCCTCTGACAGTGGGAGAGGTCTGACGACGTCCATATGGATATGGCCGGTCGTGGATAGATGGCTTGGTGTGGCACTGGAAATTGCAGCCCAATCTTGGAAGATCTCTCTTCATGAAGTGCATCACGAACTCCTCTGAAACAAACTTGATGTTGCTGCAGATTGGAGGGTGAGCCAATCCATGGAAGAGGTCGAAAATGTCATTCTGGAATGTGGTAGGTACAAGGGGGCGAAGTCAGCCGATGCTTACGTCGCAGAGGACAAGCGTATCTCCGCTGGTGACTTTCTCCCAGCAAAGATGATGGCCGTGATGTAGGCCATGGTCTTGAGATCTCGCTCTTGTTCTGCCAATGACCCGCCTCTTATCAAACGTTTTACCACAGAAGCAAACGGAATGCGTGCGCGCAAGCTAAAAGGCGAGCTGTGCTAGTCCAAGCAAAGGGAAGGACAATTCGCCTCTCCATTTTGTTGGAGATCTCAGTAACGGTGACAATACAGCTTTGTCAAACTTTTGC
>NC_091552.1:29743186-29753186 GCF_042767895.1 Penaeus vannamei | reverse complement strand
CCCTAAGTACTCAATCGTGATAATTGAGAAGGCATGGCATCATTGTTTCACCACAAATGCAAAGAATATATGCTTTAGAAAATTTGTAGCCAAAACAAAACACAATGCCGCCTGCCTAGTTGTTAGGAAATATTAATCTATTACATCTATTTATGCATTTAATTTATTCATTTTTGGGGGGTTGGGGAGGGGCGTGGATACAGCCGTGGAATTAATCAAAGGAGACATCCCTTTCATATCACAAAATAGGTTGAGAATGGAATTATCTACCACAGTAAAGGTTAAGGAAGGGAAATCAAGAAGGTTAAAATGGAGGGATCTATTACTTTATGTTCAAGCTTAATATGATGAAAGGATACTGTGGAATGCGAACGACTGTCTCGATCCCATCTAAAATTTGTTTATATTTTGTTCAGCATAATGATTCGTGATTCATATTTAGTAGGAAAAGGGGTGAAAAATTAAAGTTAACCTTAGACTTGAATTGAGGTAGACGATATTACTTGTTTTTCTTATAATAATTATTGCTAAGATTTATTTGTGATATGCCACCTGTTTATTCTTATTTGTTCATGGAATAAAAGTTAATGGTTAGGGATGATTATATATATATATATATATATATATATATATATATATATATATATATATATATATATATATATATATATATATATATATATATATATAAATCACACATACACACACACACATCCATATATACATACGCATGTCATTATCATGGTTATCAATATGACCAGTCTAGTTTTTTTGCCATCGTCATAATGCAAAATGCCTTTCTTTTCATTTGCAATTCCCTTTCATGTGATTTTTGCTCAGCAGCCTCTTCTGATCTGCGGTCGAATCTCTCGTCGTCTTAGCAATGCGCTTTCCGGCGTGACGTAATCATGGTAATGGCCAATCGTTTACGGTTTCGTCACAAAGCTTCTTCCTCTGCGATGAGGCGCCTCCTCTTGCTTTGGCGCTGCGCTCAGGACGGCGGTGGTGTGGGGGGGGGGGGGGGGGGGGTCTGTCCTGCTGTGTTGTTCTCTGTTTGTCTTTCTGGGTTCGCTCTTTGGCTGTCTGTGTGGAGGGGGTTGTCTTTTTCTCTATTTGGCTGCGTGGTTCTCTGTTGGTCAGCCTTATATCACTGACTGTCTGTAGGACTGTGCGGCTAAACGTTTGTATGTCTTCTCTGTTAGTGTTTCTTTGTCTGTTCTCTGTTAGTCAGTCTAGCTGTGGTTGTCTGTGTGTCTGTCTGTGACCTTTTCCCTCTATGAGAATGGCTGGCTGGGATCTGTCTTTGTGGTTGCGCTTCTGTGTGTTTGCCAATACTTCTCGTGCTGACTCCAATTTCTGTCTTGCTCTTTGTCTGTCTTCAGTCAAAGTTCCTCCTCTCGCTCTACCTTTCCACATATGGATCTAACAATATCTCTCACTGGTTTGAATTTTCTTTCAGTTCGGCTTCGACTTTCTCTTCATCTGTTGTTTTCTCCGAGTTGGTCTGTTTGTCTTCCTCCCATCTTCTACGTCTCTCTCTCTCTCTCTCTCTCTCTCTCTCTCTCTCTCTCTCTCTCTCTCTCTCTCTCTCTCTCTCTCTCTCTCTCTCTCTCTCTCTCTCTCTCTCTCTATCTCTTCCCAGCCCCATCTTATTCATTTTTTTCTTCTACTTTTTGTCTTCCTCCTTTTTCACATGTGCTTCTCCTTTCTATATATATTTTTTTATCCTTGTTTCTTTTCTTTCTTCTTTGTGTTTCTTCTTCTCGCTCTTATAAATAGAATGATTATCTTTTAAATTATACGACGGCGTAGAATACGAAAAGTTTTCCCATTCATTATGTTACTTTTACTGAAACTTTTCCTAGAAACAACAAATTTTACAAATGTTATGGCAAAAACTTGAGCTTTGGAAGAAACTACTACTCACGACAAAATGATAATGTTAGAATTATTATTAGTAGAAGTATTAACACTAGAATATATTTTGCCATCATTGTTATTGTCCTTAATATCAATATCTTTATCTTTATCGGTATTTGTTTTGAAGGTACTTATTGCCATTATTCTTTTTTCAATATTCATATACATTTTATCATTATTACAACTTCACTAACTTATTGTCATTTAAAATCATCTTTCCGTCGGACTGACTTTTTGGATGCCTTGGATAATCAATGTAAGTATTTAACGTTTTCGCTTTCCTTTACTGTTATTCATATCAATACAATAATTATTCTCGTTCATTTGATCATTATATCTACTTCAACGTCATGATAATGGCTGCCGTCGTATCTGCATTATGAATGTTATCCTAGTAATTTTTCTTTCACTTGAAACTTGAAACTATTCCATAGCATAGCGTGTTTTACTAACTTTTCTTCTGAACTGAAGATAGCAGTAATGATAATGATAATGATATCAAATAGGATAAAAATGATAATGTTGATAATGGCGATAATAATAATAAGAGCAATAATGATAATGATAATAGTAATGGTGATAAAAAATATAAAAATCATGATGAAAAAGATTAAAATTAATAGCAAGGATAATAATGATAATCATAATAATAATAGTAAAAGTAAGAGTAATAACGATGATCATGAACGATAACATATCCATAGCAGTAATAATAACAACAATAATAATAACAGTGTTAACAACGTTGATACTAATAATAATAATGTTAATATGATACAATAATGTAAACAGTAACAATAGTTATGATAATGGTAACAGTATTAATAAGTATAATGAGATCATTAATAGTAGTGATTATGATGATAATAAAGATGATGACAGAATTAATGATATTTAAGATCATGATAAATATCATGACATTACCTTTCCTTTCCCCTTACATAATTCTCCCTCTTTCCCTCCTCTTCCCTAATTTCCCTTCCCTTTCTCCTTTCGTTTCCTCCTCACTATGCTCCCTTCCTCTTTCGTCTTATCCTCCCTCTGTCCCTCCTTTCTTTTATATTCCCCTGTATCCTCCCTCTCCCCCGCCCGCGATCTCTGGCCTGCACGGGAGCGCTGATGGCGGTGACCTGGAATGACCTGAGAACGTAATCTGCGGGATGCCCAGAAGGTCCCTGTGATGTATCAGGTGTTTGGACGGAAGAGGAGGGGAAGGGAAGGGGGTGGGGGGAACGAAGGAGGAAAGGGGGTGGAGGGGACGAAGGAGGAAAGGGGGTGGAGGGAACGAAGGAGGAAAGGGGGTGGAGGGAACGAAGGAGGAAAGGGGGTGGAGGGGACGAAGGAGGAAAGGGGGTGGAGGGGAGGAAGGAGGAAAGGGGGTGGAGGGAACGAAGGAGGAAAGGGGGTGGAGGGAACGAAGGAGGAAAGGGGGTGGAGGGGACGAAGGAGGAAAGGGGAGTATTTGAGGGAGGAAGAGGTACCGGAGAGAGCGGAGAGGGTGAAAGTAGGAAGGCGTTTAAGGAGGGAGGGAGAGGCAGGGGTGAGGGATGGGTGTATGGTGGAAGGGAAGGGGTGCTGGATGAGAAGTGGATAAGGGATGACTGGAGGGGTTAAAGGACGGATGAGGAGTAGGGAGGAAGGGAATGGATGGTGAGCGAGGTGAGGAGATGAGGGGAGTGGGGGGGTTTTAGATGTGGGAAGGCGTTAGGTTGAGAAGAAGGTGAAAGGACGAGGATGTGGGGAAGGACTTGGGGGAGAAAAGGATTTAAGGGATAGTATATAGGTGTGGAGAGGCATTGGAGAGGATTTGGGAGGGGGTTGGTGAAGGAGAGGTGGGTGAGTTTTATTTTTTTCTCTCTATTTCTATCTAGCTATCTTATCTTTCTTTTTCCACCCAATCTCCTTCCTCTTCTTCTCTCCCTTTTATTCCTCTCACCCTACTTCCTATCCCCCTCGCTCTCCCTCATCTTCTCTAACCCAACCACTGTTTCTTCATTACTTATGTGTGAGATATTCCGAGCAGTTCATCCGGCCTTCGCTGTCTCATTCAAATTCAGGTATGATTACTCTGTGATATCTAAGCCTGAGTTACGGATTGTAATTTCGCTTTATCAATTCTGTCTGTGATGCGGAGTTAATTTGTTACTGGATACTGATAGGCATTAGGCTTTCGGTGTGTGTGCCTTGTGTGTGGTGGTTTGCCCTCCTGTCTGTCCGGTTGTATTTAGGAATGTCTGTTGGTACGGATGTCTTTGAATATTGCTCTCTTTCTTGTCATTGTTCTATGTCCGTATGTTCATCTCTATGTGCACACACACACATACATATATTTAAGTGTATATATATATATATATATATATATATATATATATATATATATATATATATATATATATTGTCGGTGTTATCATAGACGTTGCTAAAGCGTCTATCTTGGTTGACGGCGGTGTAAGTCCCTTAAAGCCCAGGATGGCGTCTCATAACCAAACTGCCTAATTCTACCGCCGTATTTAGTCGCTAAGGCCGAGCTGATTTCAGAGTAGCCAAACTGAATGTACAGCTCTGTTTAGTCTCCTAAGGCTTTTCATCAGTGAAAGACAAGACTAGAGAGGATGTTTGTGCAATAACTGGATTTAATAATCCTTTTCTACCATCTTACTTTATTTAGTATCCTAAGGAGACCTACTTACATCGACTGAGTACTTACAATAATTTCGACAACACAACTTAGGGAAATAAACAAATATTTGACATTTAGACATAATATAAGATAGCATACTCTATAAAGTATACATACGAGTAGTATTTAAGACAAAAGAAAGTAAGAAAAATACATCAACAGTTCCTTTCTAGGTATATTATTACATTATCCCCTTCCTAGTGACGAGGAAGGAGGAATGGTACAGATTTCTTTAGTTGGACATACAAAGGTTGGGTAATTTTCCATTACGTCCGACAAACGGACATCGACGATTTTGGTATCGTTGGATTCCTCTCACTGCCTACAATGCTAATATGTAGGTTATTGTGCAGAAACCTACCATAAGCGACAAACTTGGACCCAATAGCAGGGGAAGGCATGAAAGTTTCTAGGGAAAATATGGGGTTAAATAACACTAATAATATAACACACGCGACATAAGGATGATAATTTACATTATTATTCACTGCAGGGGGGTGCTGCCCCTTTACCTCCGCTGAGGAAACAAAGAATCCACGTATTCATGGATAGAGCACACACGAATTAGATGGGAAGCAAACTGATTTATATAACCTAGGATTTGTAAAGTACTAACCTGATTGATCGATGCTGCTGAGGGCTAGGATGGTTCTCAGCTGATGCTAAAAGTGATTTAGGCAACCAAGTCCATACCACGACTTGTTATGAACCCGTATCTTGTGGTTTCCAGAAGGGAAATTTGACCGTATTTTTCCTGTTGTGAATACGTATCTCGTGGTTTACAAAAGACGGGATGGTGACATAGTCAGTTCAAAAACTAAATGGACGCATCTTGCAAATCTCCACAACAGATGCTAACAACCCATTTACATCACTGTTGAAATCTTTTCCTTCACTTATTCAGCCATACGCCGATTATCTCCAGAACGGTATCACTTAGTGAAAGAAGAGTTTGAGTCGCCTGGGTATTATCCATGCAAGCTCCAGCAACTGGTCATCAACACTATATGTTGTTTCTGAGAATGGAGGACTATCGACTCTGCGGTGACTAGCAACCTGACAATGGCCAGCCTCTGATGGATGATGGATTGTTACCCAATTTCCAACATCCAAGAATTTACTTCACAACTTTCACGATGTTCCGTCTTCTCCAAAAGTGATCTGGTAAAAGTATTCTACCAAATGCCAGTCCACTCTACAGACATCATGAAAACAGCCATTATTACCCCATTTGGCTTGTATGAATACGTCCAGATTCCTTTTGGAATGCTGCACAAACATTCCAGCATTTTATTAATGAAGTTTTATGACGACTATCATTTTTCTTTGCTTACACTGATGATCTACTCACCTGTTGAATTTCTTGGCCAAACAGTCTCCACAGCATGTATCACTCCACTTTCTGCCAAATGTGAGGCCATTCAACAGTTTCTTTGGCCATCAACACAGTGCCAGCTCAAAGAATTACTAGAGATGGTTAACTTCTACAACAGATTCCTTCCAAAATGTTCTCTATTTCTACAACCTTTGTATACCATTTTCAAATCATGCAAGAGAGGTCAGTCAGTCGCTCTTGTTTTAACTTCTGAAGCTGATAATGCCTACGATGCTGCTAAGCAAGCCCTCTGAGCAGTCACTACACTCTGCTTTCCAAGTCAAGATGCTCCAACATCCATTATTACTAACACTTCCAACACTGGCACTGGAGCTGTTCTCCAACAATATAAGGAAGGTAGATGGAAACCTCTGACCTTTTTCTCCGAGATACTATATAATGCCAATTAGCATTATATCGCAGTTTATTGTGAACTATCAGCTGTCTAAAAAGTGATCAAATGTTTTTGGCCTTTAGTAAAAATCAAGGAGTTTCACATCTTCACAAATTACAAGCCACTAACCACTATCTTCAACACCAACAAATCCTGCATTTTAAATGAAGAAAATTGATGTTCCTAGAACAAACATCGGCCTATATGCTGAGGTTTCTACAGACACCATTCATCCATATCTACCTCAGAATTATCAACTTTCAATGTTCAAGCAATTCCACATTTCACATCCTGGTGTACGTGCATCACAACATCTTATTACTCTACTATTCATCTGGAATAGTATCAACAAAGATGTAAGAAGTTGGACTTGTTCTTGTATAGAATGTCAGTCCTCCAAAGTCACTCAGGATACAGTTTTCTTGCTCTGCTGTTCAAGCCAGTTACCTCTAGATTCAATCATGTTCATGTTGATCTAGTTGACCCCCTGCCATATTCCAATGGATACAAATATATCCTTACCTGTATCAACAGAATCATTAGATGGCCAGAAGCAATTCCCCTTGCTGACATTCACGCCGATACTATCGCACGTGCTTTCATTACTGGATGGATATCAAAATTTGGTGTACCAACCAATTTATTAGTTCACTCGTGGCTTAACATGAAGACTGGACTACATCTCTATCTCTTGTGATTCTAGGCATCAGGAGCTCCTTCAAGTCAGACCTTTGTTCCACTTCTGCAGAGCTTGTAAATGATATGTTAATCTGACTACTTGCGGAAACACAATGTACTTCCTCAGGATCCCTTATCAACCCTACCCAGGATTAAACTGAGAAGCTCAAGGATGTCATGTACAAGCTTCGATTTGTTTAACCTCCTCAACAATCATCCACCAAATATTTTGTTAGTCCGGATCAGGTTCATTCAAATAGATTCCATCTGACTCTACTGCAGCCACTATACAGGGGTCCATACAAAGTTCTTAGGGCCATACTATAAAAAGCAAGAGGCAGGCAATTATGCCCGACTCTTCACCAGATGATCTCGTAGCTGGTACCATATGACTCAAGTTTCCCTTCACCTGGTGTTGTCAACAGCTAAATGGTCAAATTCGCATACCACAAAACTCCACTCAGTTTCGTGAGGCATTTGCAAAAGAAAAAATATTGGAACATTGGCCGACTATAAAAATTAGTTATACCCTTCACTGTAATAAACAATTTCATTCCTAGACTATTCATTGATATTGCCAGAACTGTCACCTATGACTAACTCCATTACTGCATCCACGAGCCATTAAAATAACTTTATGAATATTCCCTAGTAACAAAGCAGTATGGTGTGTTGCTTTCGCAGCATTTTCTCAAAATTCTTTTCACTTTGTGTTGTGAGGCAGAGCCGAGACTCATCTAAATTATCACAATTCAATGCACAAGGATTCCATAATTATTTGAATCCACTTATCAAGCATTTCAACATATAATCAGGGTAAAACACAACTTTTTATACTAGGACTGAACCTACCTGTGTACAGGGAGAGAGCAAGGACTAGTCTGATGAGAAGTTAAAATAACATAAGTGTTGCTTTCCCCATAATTTATTTTTAACATTGAAGCAAACCATTTATAAATGATTAATACAATTTAATTGATTTGTTAGAACACTAAATTTTGCTATATAGACATGCCTTTACTTTCAGTAACGTACGTACATCTTTAAAATTATAACCAAAGCACCCTTTTAAATGTTGAGTAAATTATTGTAAATATATCTATATCTCTCTCACTCTTTCTTGTATATATATACAAATATATATATATATATATATATATATATATATATATATATATATATATATATATATATATATATATATATATATATATATATATATATATATGTTTATTTATATGTTTATTCATATACGTTTATATATATATATATATATATATCTATATATATATATATATTTTTATATATATATATAGATATATATATATATAAATATAGATATATATATATATGAAAGCGAGCGAACGAGCGAGCGAGAGAGAGAGAGAGAGATGCATAGATACTTAGATAGATACATACACACACACACACACACACACACACACACACACACACACACACACACACACACACACACACACACACACATATATATATATATATATATATATATATATATATATATATATATATATATATATATATATATATATATATATATATATATTATATATATACATATATATATATATATATATATATATATATATATTTATTTATTTATATATATACATATATGTATATATATATATATATATATATATATATATATATATATATATATATATATATATATATATACATATACACGCACATATATATATATATATATATATATATATATATATATATATATATATATATATATATATATATATATATAAAGATATAGATAGATACTGATGTAGACAACTATTCTAGTGTTGTATCAAAAGTAATTAATAGGAAAGGAAAAGAAAAAATCTTTTCTCCTCTCCACCCTCTTTTCATCATATTACGTCTTTATTTAACCTTTCACTCCCCTCTTTTTCTAAGAAGCTGGGCGGAGAGATACGACCCATCACCGCTTTCATGGACCATAGATTTCGTCCCCCCCCTTCCCTCGCCCTCCCCCTCGTCCCCCGTCTCTCCACCTCTTTCCACCTACTCGCCTCCTTTTAATTTCCGACTTCCCTTTACCGCTCTTTCTACATCTTTCGTTCTTTTCCTTCGTCTTCATTTCTGTTTTCAATTTTCTGTTATATGACTCTTGAGTGTCCTTACTCCTCTTTCCTTTTTCTCTTCTCTTAATTTTTATCATAAACTTTCTTTATTTCCTCATCAATCTCTCCACTTCTGTATTTTACTTTTTTTATAATCCCCCACTTAATTTCCACCTTTCTTTCTTTCTTTATATCCCAAATGTCTTCTATATTTACCCATTTCTCTGTCTCTTCTCTGCCTTCCATCGTTCCTCTACTTTACTTTGCTCCTCAAATCGTCATCTGAAATAAAAAGAAAATTTTATTCATAAAAATGGTAAGATTTTTTTTTCCCGGACACTTTTGTTTATTTATTATTACTTCTGTGTGTGTTGGAGACAAACATCATCACAACTGATGTTAAATGGTTTGTTTTATGGAGGGTTGGAGCAGGTTGTGGAATTTCTCTCTCTCTCTCTCTCACTCTGCCATTCTGTTTATCTGTCTATTTATATATCTTTCCCTTCCTCCTGCCCCTCTCCTTTTTCTCTGACTCCCTCCGTTCTCTCTCTCTATTTCTCTCTTTCTTTCTCAATCTTCCTCAATCTCTTCCACTCTCCCTCCCTTCCTGCCTTTGTCCGTCCATCCATCCATTCCTCCTTTCTCTCTTTCTCTCTCACTCTCACTCTCTGTCTCTCTCCCTCTCCCTCCCTCCCTCCCTCTCTCTCTCTCTCTCTCTCTCTCTCTCTCTCTCTCTCTCTCTCTCTCTCTCTCTCTCTCTTTCTGCCTCGCGTGTCACAGTCACTCCAAGGTCATCAAGACTTCGCATGTTCACTGTAATGGAATCTTTAAAGCTTATTTCCAGACACCCA
>NC_091552.1:29718186-29720686 GCF_042767895.1 Penaeus vannamei | reverse complement strand
GGGAGAGAGAGAGAGAGAGAGAGAGAGAGAGAGAGAGAGAGAGAGAGAGAGAGAGAGAGAGAGAGAGAGAGAGAGAGAGAGAGAGAGAGAGAGAGAGAGAGAGAGAGAGAGAGAGAGAGAGAGAGAGAGAGAGAGAGAGAGAGAGAGAGAGAGAGAGAGAGAGAGAGAGAGAGAGAGAGAGAGAGAGAGAGAGAGAGAGAGAGAGAGAGAGAGAGAGAGAGAGAGAGAGAGAGAGAGAAAGAGAGAAAGAGAGAGAGAGAGAGAGAGAGAGAGAGAGAGAGAGAGAGAGAGAGAGAGAAAGAGAGAGAGAGAGAGAGAGAGAGAGAGAGAGAGAGAGAGAGAGAGGGAGAGAGGGAGAAAGGGTGGGGGAAGAAAGTCGGCATTAAATAAAGGGAAGCAGTCAGGAATTTCGGAGGGGGGGGGGGTACAGGCAGACAACCTGGTGGGACCAAAAAAGGAATAACGAAAACATAAGGACATACGACCAGCCCATCCAACATGGCATCACAACCTCAGCTTCATAAATTAACCAAAGCAATTCCCTTCCACTTTCTTTTATTCGTCTATCCCTCACCCTATCCTCCTGTCCTTCTGTACTCCACCCTTCTCTTTATTTTCCTTTGTCTCTCCCTTTTCCTCTCTCTCGGATTATGGCTATGTTTCCTTTCTTCTCCTCGTTCTCCTACTTCTTTCTTTTCTCCCACTTAATACTTTCATTCTTTCTCCTTCATTTCCCCCCTCTTTCACTTTTCCCTTCTTTTTCTACCAGATACCCTCTTCCCCCCCTTCTTCTCCTCTCTCTGTTCATAGAATCCCCCCTCCATCCCCCCCTCACACACAGTCGGTCTCTATTTTCCTCTCTTTCCCTCTCTAATCCCTCCCCCTCTCTAATTCCCCTTCCTTTCTCCCTAATCCGGGCCTTTCCCTCCTCCTGTAACCTGTCCTTCATCTCCCTCTCCCCCTCCTCTTCTCCCTTCCCTTCTCCCTCCCTCTGCCACCCTAGAACCAAGCTCTCATTCGTCTTCCGCTTTGCCCTTCCTCTTTCATTTTCCCTGTTCTCTCTTTTCTCTCGCCCCTCCCCTACGCCCTCTCCCCCTACACCCCTCTTTACCTGTTATCTTAGAACCTCACCCTTTCCCCTTGTTCCTCCTTTTCCTTTTCCCTTTCCCCACTCCCCCCTCCCCCTCCACCTTCCCCTTCTATCTCCCCCCCCCTCTTACCACCTACATACACGCCCCCTAACGCCTTCCCTCCCCCTTTCCCCCCACACCCCCATAGTCCCTCTCTCCTTCTCGCCAACACTCTAACTCTCCCTCACCCTCACCCCACTCCCTCCTCCACACGTCCCTCTAATTCCATCCCTCTCCCCCACACCCCCACACCCCACACGTCCCTCTAATTCCATCCCTCTCCCCCACACCCCTAGCTCCACACGTCCCTCTAATTCCTCTCCCTACCCCCCCCCCCTCCCAAGGGCAACACCCTCTTCCTCTTCGTCGACATCTCTCGCTGAGGATTTTTCACCTGACGAGGACTGAATATCACATGAGCTGCACATGACGGCGAGGGCGACGGCTGGCGAAGGGAGAAGGGAGAGGGAAGGGGCGGGATAGGTGGAGGGATGAGGAGAGAGAGGGAGGGAAGGAGAGGGAATGGGGGAAAGGGAGTGATAAGGAGGGAGAAGGGAGAGATGAGCTGGAAATGGGAAAGATAGGGCGATGAAGAGGGAGAGACGGGGAGGGAAAAAAGTGTGATAAGAAGGTAGAATGGTGAGAGAGAAAGGGAAGTGGATAGACGGAGTGATAAAGAAGAAAGGACAGAAGAAGAAGGAATGGGAGTGACGGGCTAATAGCGAGGGTAAGGGGTCCGCAAGAGATAAAAGATTGATGTAGAGGGGAGTGGGAGGGAGAAGTGGAAGGGAAGGGAGAGATGGAGTAATAAAAAGGTAGGTGTAAAGAGAGAAGAGGGATGGGTAGGGAGAAGGGAAAGACCTAAAGGGAAGGGGAAGGAAAGAGATGCTGTGAGGACGGAGGCAGAAAGGGAAGAGATAGATAGGAGGCAAAAAGGGGAAAGTACGAGAGAAATGAATAAGTAAAGTGATAAAAATGGGGTATAGAGAAGGAAAAGGAATGCAGAGAGAAAATGATGGAGAGCAACAGATCCAGTGATCTAGAGAGGGAAGAAGATAAATTAGGGAGGTGAGCGAGGGTTGGGTGAGGAGGAAGGGGGCGGGGACGGAGGACACGCGTGTATGAAGAGAAACGGAAAGAATTGGGAGATGGTTGAGAAAAGGAAAGGAGAGGGGGAACAGGATGCGAAGGAGAATGACGAAAGGAGAGGGAGGAAGAGAGGAAATAAAAGGAATCGAACTGGAAGAGAGGAAATAGAAAGAACCGAAAGAGAGGGAGATAAGAAGTGAGAAGAAAAGGAATGCGGAGAGGCAGAGGGTAGAAGAGGTAAAAAAGGCAAATAAGGTGAAGGGAAGGAAAAGGGAGGATGA
>NC_091552.1:29670686-29673186 GCF_042767895.1 Penaeus vannamei | reverse complement strand
CAACAAGGCCGGGCCGCAGGTGTATCAATCTTGCCTAGAGGTGATCCTGACACGGCCCTCGGCTGGATATATCCCCGGGGGAGTGGCTCTATGCTCCGTATATCAACCCGGATAACAATATATTACCCCTTCTTGCCCTCGACTCGCCTTCCCCTCCCTTATCCTGGGTTCATCCTCCATTCTCTTCTCCCTTCCCTTTCCCTTCTCCTTTCCTTTTCTTCACCTTTCTTTTGTACTTTTCCTTTTTTCACACATTCCCGTGGGTTACTTTTCTTTCTCGGTCTTTTTCTTTTTTTCTATTTTCTTTTCGCCTTTCCGTTGTAACATTTTTCACTTTCTTAACGTCTCCCGTCTATCTTCATTTACTCTTCTGCTTTCCCTCTTCTTCCTTTCTTCATTTCCCCTTACCTTCTCCTGTCTGACTTCCTCCCTTCCTTTCTTAATATTCCTTTCCCCTTCTTCCTCTGTCATCTTTAATCTTTCTCTTTGCATCTCTTCCTTTTGATTTGCCTTTCCCTACTTCTGTTTATTCCATCTTTTATCTTTCTTCTCTTATTTCTCTGCTTCGCCTCCAATCATTTCCTTCCCCTGTTTTACTCTCTATTACATCCTTCTTTCCCCTACGTTTATTACTTCTTATTTTCCCATGCCTTTATTCTCTATTCTTTCTTCTATACATTCATTTCTTACTTCCTTATTTCTCATCCTTTTTTTTCTCTTTATCTCCTTCCTTTTTCATATGGAACCTTTCGTCCTCAAACTATTCTTCCTGTCTCCCTCTCCCTCATCTTCGTTTACTCCTCCTCTCTTCTCCTCTTCCACCTCTTCCTCTTTTTTCACTCTTCGTTTCCTCTCTTCTTTTATTTCCTTTTCACCTAACTTCCTTATTTTCTATCATTCTCGTTTATTTCACTCCCTTCCTTTCATTGCGTCCAGAGTTATATTTTTTCTTCCTACTTTTTTATCTTATTTTATCTGTATCTCTGTTTCCTTTTTATCACTTATGCTCCTTCTTTTACTTTATTATCCTCTCTTCCTTTCCTTCCTTCTCCCTTCATGCTATCTTTCTCCCGCCCTATGTCTTCTCTATTATTCTTACTCCTTCTGTCATGTATTTCTCTCCTTCATCCTTTCTTCCTTCCATCCTCTTCCCTTTCTTCCTCCTCTTTTCCTCCTTCCCGACTCCCTTCGACGCAGCTGGATTAGAGTACTTGCGTTCACCTGAGAAGGGTATTCGACCTCATCAAGGGACACTCATACATTTAAATTTTTTAAAGTCTTCCTTACCTGCCTTCCGTCGTGGCTGCATATGGCCTTGTTTCCTTCTAAATCTTCGAGATGATTAAAAAAAATAAGAGAAAATAAAGAGAAGAGGTGTATATGAAAAAAATAGTAACCAAAGAAGGCAAGTTAAGAGATAAATTCTCAAAAGAAAACTGGTAAGGTGAACTTTACTGACGTGGGCACAGATTTTCACAAATTGCCAAAGTTTCATGTGAATGACGTGGAGCTAGATGTAAGTATTTCAGAGAGTTGTCAAAGGCACACAGTTCACTGAAAATCAAAGGGAATGAATGTAGCTCTTGTTGAGAAAGGTCATGGTATGAATGTCCGTATTCCCAGAAACATTTACCCGAAATACATACGTTTAGTCATAGATTACCGTGCATTTTTACCCTTTGCATTATTATGTACTAAGAGCTAGCCTGTCTAGAAGTTATAAAGCTATGAGGGTTATCAGTACCCATATAATTTTGCCAAACCTTTTCTTGGAAAAGAAATTAATACTTTAGAACTGTATTTAACGATGTATACTACTAATGAAGTAAAATACATGGCAGCGAGTAGCATACGACAACACGTCCCAGTTGAACATATTCATTAGGAAGAACCAACATGATCACCTTATCGCGCCGTAGAAAATGTAAGGAATGCATATTGTGAAATACCCTTAAAAGAATGGCGCCGTCCCTTCAACTATACTTAACAGTACGCTCCTGCAGCAATCTAGAGACTCTGGAGTGCCATACTTAAGGATTCTTAAGACTCTGTGCAGAGCAGGGTACGTTTATAACATGTATGAAAAAGAATATTTTGTATCACCGGGATCGCGGAGAGTTTATGACGCAGACTGAGTTGGTAAGAATACTTCTAACCAGGGAATTCATACTACAGGTAAATCAATCCCAAAAACTCTTCGTTTCTTCTCTTTTCTCTCAAGCCTGAACACTCAGTTTAAGGTGCTGGATATGCTGCAGATAATGTCAGAGTAAAGGTATATCACAGAATCTCTAGATATGATATCGCTGATCAGCCAGCAATGTCAGCATGTGATATGCAAATTGTGGTCTTAGGTACGCCTTCCTAGGATCTCACACATTATTAGAACCCCCTACAGGGACTCTGAGCTGATGCATTCACAGAAACCTCAAAGCTTTAAAATCACAAAAATAATATACCCTCCCATAGACGCAAAACCACACACACACATATAGATATA
>NC_091552.1:29645686-29648186 GCF_042767895.1 Penaeus vannamei | reverse complement strand
ATCTTCCTACCCACCTACTCTCATACCCTCCCCCTGTGCGCCTCTTTATCTTCTAACCTTCCTGTCCGATGTCCCTTCCTGACCTCTCACTTTCTCCCTATCCCCCTTCCCTTACTCCACATATTCTCTACTTCCACCGTGTCCTCCCTAATCCTACTCGACACTGTTACCCTCATATTCTCTACCTCCTCACACCCTCATTCCCTCATCCTCCCTCTTACCTTCCGCTTACTCCTCCCTTCTCCCCTCACCCGCCTATCCCCAACCCCCTCTACAGCCTCTTTCACCCATTTCTTCCTCCCTTCCCCTCCCCCCACCTTATTTCTCCCCACTTCCCCTTCCCCACTCCTAGATTATTTCCTCCGCTCTTCCCCTCCTCCCATCCCTAATCCCCTTTCTCCCGCTCAGCCCCTCACCCCCAGCTTCCTTCACCAGATACCCTCGATTTCCTCACCTCCCCCCTCCCCCCCCTCGACACCCCCCTCCACCAAAGGCACTTGTCCCCGATGCCCGAGAGCGGAGTCTGGGGGCGAGGGAGGAGTCAAGCGTGTGTTGGCGATATGCATATTGGATGAGTTTGAAAGGTGGGGATGTTGAGTAAGAAGGATGTTGGGGAGGGAGTGGGATGCTGGCGAAGAGGGATGATAGGGAGTGGGATGTTGGGGAGGAGGGATGGCAGGGAGTGGGATGTTGGAGAGGGAGTGGGCTGTTGAGGAGGGATGATAGGGAGTGGGATGTTGGGGAGAAGGGATGATAGGGAGTGGGGTGTCATGAAGGATGCTGAGAATAGGGGGATGTTAGGAAGGAAGGATTTTGGGGAGGAGGTGGGATGTTGGGTTGGGAGTGGGATGTTGCGGAAGAGGGATGTTAGGGAGGAAGGAATGGAGGAGGCAAATGGGGAAGTGAGTGGAAGGAAATGAGGGAAGAAGGTGGTGGCGGAGGGGAGAGGTGCGGAGGGAGGTGCGAGCGAGGTAGACGAGACGGGAAGAAGGGAGGGTTGAAGGAGGGAGTGAAGGGGGAGGAAACAGTAGGGAGGGGAAGGAAAGGAAACAGGAAAATGAAGGTAGGAGGAGAGAAAGGGATGTTGGTGAAGGAGGTATTGGAGGAAATGTGAAGGGAAAGGAAGGGGAGAGGAGGGAGTGAGAGAGGAAGAGGAAAGAAAGTGAGCATCGGAAGAGGAATGAAGAGGGAGAGGGAGGGGGAGAAGGGAAGGAAAGAAGGGATACGAAGAGGGAGATGAAGGAAACGGAAGGAGGGAAAGACTGGAAGAAAGAAAGGAGGGAAGGCACAGGGAAATGAAGAGGGAGAGGCATAAGGGAAAAGGAAGAGAGGCGAAAAGAGGAAAAAGGAGATACGATGAAAGAAAGCTAGCCGGAACAGAATAAGAAGGAATCAGGGAGATGGAAGGTTGTTGTAAAAGAAAGAAGGAAAAGGAAATAAAAAAATAAAATAAAAAAAGAAGGAAGAACGCAAAAGAAGAAAGCGATAAAAAGAGAGAAGGGGAGAGACCGACCTCCTAATAACTCCCTTACGTTCCATGATTAGTTCAAGACGGAGAATCACACAATTCCGAGATGTGTGTCTTTGCAGGACTTCGCTCGGTGGGAGACATGCGCTCTCCTCGTGTGCGTGTGATTGTGTGTGTGTGTGATTGTGTGTGTGTGATTGTGTGTGTGTGATTGTGTGTGTGTGTGTGTGTGAGGGTGTGTGTTTGTGTTTGTGTGTGTATGTAAGTGTGTGTGTGTGTGTTCATGTACATAGCCAATAGATTTATGGTTGTATTTATGATATACGTACATGCAAGCTGTGAGTGCGTGTGTCTGCGTGTGTGTATGAGAGTTAATCCTCAAACGCGGGGTATTGCGATTCTGCCACATGGGAGCGCCGCGGGGGGGTGTGGGCCGAGGGGGGCATCCCAGCCTGTGCATCCGGTGACGCAGAAGGGGGCGCCGCTGGTGTGGGATTGGGTTGTGTATCCTCCCCTTGCATATTCTGTGCTGCGGTCTATGTGTTGTGACTGTTTATGTTGTTTATGTGTGTCTACGTCCATATCGTGAATATATGCTGTTTGTGTTTCAGTGTGATTAAATACATTGATGAATGGAGTAATTCTGCGTGTACAAGTGCTTGAGGATATATATATAAGAGGTCTATAGATAAGCTGATGTTGTGTGTATGTAAGTCTGCATTTGCATGTGCACGCTTGTGAATGAGTGTGCAGATATTCAGATACAAATATGGATGTATAGTTCCTAAGCGTGTATATAATTCGAATACATAAAGATAAAATGTTGGATACATAAACCCTTTTACGTCTGATGACGTAGGTATTGCGGTAGACACAACACAGCCTTAAAAGTGACAAGGGATCCTCTGTTAATAGAACATATACAGGATAACCACTCCTCACGTCACAATCATAACCTCCGACGGCCGAGGACCCTCTCATAAGATATACAGCGACAGAGCGATGGCACAAACGGCTCCATATCCCATCCTA
>NC_091552.1:29608186-29610686 GCF_042767895.1 Penaeus vannamei | reverse complement strand
TGGAGGTACAATCACAAAGGCTGCTTGATCATCCACAAGATCAAGCAAAAATCAACAAACACGCATTAAGCGAAACAAAACAATCATATCTATAACGATGAAGTACGTAAAGAAGAAGATATTATCCCAGGAGGTGCGGATCCTCAGGCAATAACGAAAAGAAACTAAGTAATAACTTAGTTGTAAAAATGAATACACTGGAGGTACGGCTCCTCCAGCAGTGTTCCTCTAAATCACTTGGTCCTAATGCTCTCAAACAGTTGGAATTAAAAAGTACCAAGCCGATGGTTCGACAACCCAAACGACCAAGATGAGAGAGGGAAGGGTGGTTATCGCGACAGTTTGGAGACGTCAACAAGGGGAAAGAACATTAGAAAAAGATAAATACAGGAAATGGATACGGAGAAAATCCGATAATAAACAGTTATAGTAAAAACTGTGCATTTCGGCCATAACATATTTACAATATTAAGGTTTAAAAATAAATGAATAGTTATTTTGGCTTGGTGACTTCAACGCCATAAAAGTAGTGAGACTTGGTAAATATTAAGTTCATGGTTATAAAAATAACCAAGTTCACATTATCACCACAGTCTTTCTTGACTGTTGGTTGAACGTAAAAAAAATAATTGTATAAGAAAGCCTGCGAGACTTAGTCGCAGGTGGCAAAATAAAATATACGTGTCTGTGGGATGTAACCGCACGTGGCACACGACGTCTCTGGCTGCTCGTGATGCGTTGGCCGAGGTTCATGGAGATGACAACATCCTTAGAGTCGGGACGGACGCAGCCATACACTACAATGATAATAGCAATAATAAAAAATGTATATTGATAATGACATTAATAATAATGATTATAACAAAAATAAGGATAATAACAATGATAATGATAATGATAACAACCATTATAAAAGTTTTTTATCATAATAATGATAATAACCATGATCAATTTTATTATGATGGCAATGATAAGAATAATAATGATGGTGATACTAACCATGATAATAGTGATTATGATAATAATAATAATGATGATAACAGTAATTGGAATGATAATGACAATAACGATAATAATGATGCTATGATAATGATAATGATAATAACAGTAATAATAGCAATAATAATAATAAATATTAATAATAATAATAATAATGATGATGATGATAACAATAGCAATAATGATAATAACAATGAGAGTAATGATAATGATAATAAATAATGATGAAATTAATAACTACAGTAATGATAATGATAATAGGGATGATAATGATAATAGCAATAATTATGATGGTGATGATAATAACAACAGTAATAATAAAAAATAATAATGATAATGGTGATAGCCGTAATTGTAATGATAACAATAATGATAATGGTAAAAATTATATTAATAATGATAAAAGTTATAATAATAATAATTATATTAATAATGATAACAATAATGATATTAATAATAACAATAATGACAATGATTCTAGTAACAATGATAATGATAATGACAATAACAATGATATTAATATTTACAATAATGATATTAATAATAACATTGATAATCATAACCATTGTTGCAATCAAAATAATATTTGCATAATAACAGTAGTAATGCTAATAATGATACTAATCACAATAATGATAATGATAATAATAATAACAATAATAATAGCAGTAATAATAATAGCAATGATAATAGCAGTAGTAATAATAATAATAGTGATAATAATAATAATAATAATAATAATAATAATAATAACAATAATAATAATGACAACAACAACAACAAAACATCAATAATAAAAATAAGAGGAATAATTTTAATGATAGTGATAAAGATATTATCAGTAATAGTGATAATAAGGATCTTTATTATTATAACGCTATTATTATTATTATTATCATTATCATTATCATCATTATTATTATTATTATTATTATCATTATTATTATTATCATTATTAGTAGTAGTAGTAGTAGTAGTAGTATTCCTATGATGATGATGATAATGATGATTATTATTGTGATTATTATGACCATCATTATTATCAATACTATAACCCACCGCAAACTGAATTGAAAATTTGACAGATAAGACAATGAATGCATAGGAAAAATGAATAAGCACCAAACAAACGCAACCCAAACCTACTTAATTAGCATTCACATAATATTCCCTAAATGTCATTATCAGTGCTTGCCAGTCACGAGTATACAGTATGACGCTGCCTGAATATAAAATTGGCATAACATCATTTTACTAGCTAACGGTCGGCCATTGATTTTCCTCCACTGTTCTGTTGCTATTCGGCGATGAAATTATGACATCGCCTGGTATCAGTTATGTCCTGATTTTATTTCTCTACTGTACGTTTAAAGAGAGATGTGCTTCTGCCTTGTGAGATCTGTTAACGCTTTCTTCTTTTTTTCTTCTGCTATTTCTTCTTTGCCATTTTAGTTGTTGTTCTTCCTGTCTTCTTTAAAATCTAATGTCAATATATGAACAG
>NC_091552.1:29553389-29555889 GCF_042767895.1 Penaeus vannamei | reverse complement strand
TACCATTCCTTTAAGGGAGAGATTGTCTGTGCGTTTCAATTCCCTTTTGTTCTTGGAGCGCCCTCAAAGATCGAGAAATTAATTTCGCTGAATTGCATGAAAACGATCAGGAAATTTTCCTGCGGCTGTTGTTCTGGAAACGCATCTTGACGCACATTTGTTTAAGTGTGTGAATATTTATGAATGCATGATCATATATATATATATATATATATATATATATATATATATATATATATATATATATATATATATATATATATATATATATATACATATATATATATATACATATATATATATATATATATATATATATATATATATATATGTATATATATATATATATATATATATATATATATATATATATATATATATATATATATATATATATATATATATATATAAGTATGTATATATATGTATATATATATATATATATAGATAGATAGATAGATAGATAGATAGATAGATAGATAGATAGATAGATAGATAGATAGATAGATAGATAGATATAGATATAGATATAGATATAGATATAGATATATATATATATATATATATATATATATATATATATATATATACTTCTGGCCAAAATTAACCGGCTACCTTAAGAATTTTCGTCAAATCCTATTTCATTTTCCAATAACTCGGTTAGTCCTGAATCCAGCCAGATGATATGGGTGAATTATTGTCAACAATTCATTATCAAGTGAATTTTAAACGTATCAAGTTTATTTCTAACACGTTTTCTATATGTATATATATATATATATATAAATATATATATATATATATATATATATATATATATATATATATATATATATATATATATATATATATATATATATATATTTTTTTTTTTTTTTTTTTTTTTTTTTTTTTTTTCAAAAAGTTACACTTTAGTACAGAAATGTTTGGTTAACTTGAGGTCTAAAACTCGCTAGAAATCCTCTTTTGTATGAAGCCTTGCTTTCAGTGGGATTCCTGGTGCCTGGATACAGCTGATTACTTACTTTTGAGCACTTTTCAGCGATTTCCATCTATTTTTCGTCGAATTTATTGCATTTTCTTCTGGATTTTTCAGATAAGTACAGATTTTCATCAATATATTTATTTTTTTTTCTTTTGAAGCTACAGTTTGCTTTAAATTGATCGACTTATTACCTAAAAACATTTTTGTGTGACTAGGCCTTTTTAATATGGACTCCTGTACCTATACTGAGCATGGAAGACAGAGTGAGAGTTGTACTTCATGAAGAGGGAAACAGCTGCAACAAAGTAGCTCAGAAAATGAAAGTTGCAAGATCTATAGTGCAGCTGATACACGAAAGGACAGGGAAGGCAGAGGAAGGGAAAAAGAACAACAGACAGAGAAGACAAGAGAGTCATCATTATAGAGGCTTTGAGAAACAAGACAAGCATCGAATTCACAGCCAAATGAGCTTAGAGAAACTTTCAACACTGAAGTGCAAGGACAGTCAGAAAAAGTGGTCTGAAGTGCTACAGAGCCAAGAAAACGCCACTGTTGACTGACAAGACAAGGAAGAAAAGGTCAGATTGGGCAGCTGAGCACAAGGACGATGACTGGGACAAAGGTGGTTTCAGTGATGAAAGCAGATTTTGTTTATTTAGTGACAGGCCTGTTTTGGTTAGAAGAAGGAAGGGAAAAGAAAACCTCCCTGAATGCCTAAACCCCACAGTAAAACATGGAGGTGGTGGCATAATGGGCATCATTACAAGAAAAGGTGTTGGTCGTATCTTTAAGGTTGCTGGAACTTTCAATGGGATTACATAAAAATCCTTTATTACTGTGCTGTACCATCTCTCCCCCATCATTTCAATCAGGGAGAAGCAATCTTTCAAGAGGATAATGCTCCCTGACACAAACTGGAGCTTCAAAGCACAAAAAAGCATAAAGCTATTGATGAAAATCTGTAACGAGAAATCCAGGAGAAATGCAATAAACCCGACAAAAAGTAGATGGAAATCGCTGGAACGTAAGAAATCACCTGTATCCAGGCAAAAGGAATCCCACTGACGGCAAGGCTTCATACAACAAAGGCATTCTGGCGAGTTTTTCCTCAAGTTGACCAAAATTTTCTGTACTCAACTGTAACTTTCAGTCAAAACAACAAAAAAATCTAAGAAAAATACAAAACGTGTTAGAAATAAGCTTGATACGTTTAAAATTCACTTGATAATGAATTGTTGACAATATTTCATCCATATTATCTCGCTTGATGAGTTATTGGAAAAGGAAATAGGATTTGACGAAAATTGTTTAGGTGGCCGGTTAATTTTGGCCAGTAGTGTATATATATAAATATATACATATATATATATATATATATATATATATATATATATATATATATATATATATATATATATATATATATATATATATACCACTTACCTGATCCTCCGACCGTCTCACGGAAGAGAAACCAGACGGGGCCGGACAGCGCCTGACCATCGGAAACCTCAC
>NC_091552.1:29528389-29533389 GCF_042767895.1 Penaeus vannamei | reverse complement strand
ATCCACTTGGTGTAGTTTCCAAACTGACCTTTTATATTTCAAATGAGCTTACTTCATTGTATGCTTTCTCTTCATTGTTAAGCTTTCGCTTTTGTACGAGCAAAATCAAACAAAAGGCATCTCGTAGGCCAATGTATTAGACCGATTCTGTTCATACTTCCACGTGATTTCCGTCGCTTATGAACTGACCATCTTGCCGTCCCCTTTTCCGTCGAGAGCCGTCGTCTGAATGAGCATGCGGTGTCATGCAACGGCAGCGACAAACAGGCAGCGGCTTGTATGACTAATCTGTAGCTTCACAAGGCAGCTGAGACATCCTCCTAATTGGTTGGGGTATGTGTCAGCGCGCGCACGCACACACACACACACACACACATACACACACACACACACACACACATACACACACACACACACACATTGTATTTATATATGATTGAAGGCAAAAAAACAACCCGTATGTCTATCTTTCAAAAGAAAAATAAATAATTTAGGCCACACTAATTCTCGATATCCTTTGATCGGAAAGGAATAAATAGAGATTCGTAATTACGCATATAAACAGGAAAAAACGTAGAGGAACATTTAGACGCCTTACAAATGTGTGTAGAAATATGCAGTGAGAACAGATTTGCATTTAAATTCTGCACTTCGTCGTTTCTCCCAGGATGCATAAAGTTTTGTTCGTAGTTAAATTATTTTGTTTTATTACTTTCATTATCATTTCTTTTGACATTGTTTTCATTAGTAATATTGGCAACAGCACTACCTCTGCTAATAGTTCCTCCCTCGTTTTCTTCACCAAGAACAAAGAGATAAAACACGATGAAGTCAAGAAGAGAGAATAATACAAAATTATTGTAGCCTGTTTCTTCCTCTTGCTTCTTCGTTCCTTTTGTTCCATGTCAACTGAAACGTATATATCTCTTTCTAACAGGAAACAGGTTCTAATTCTAACACAAGAGGCAGTGTGTGTGTGTGGTTGTGTGTGTGTGTGTGTGTGTGTGTGTGTGTGTGTGTATATATATATATATATATATATATATATATATATACATATATATATATATATATATATATATATATATATATATATATTATATATATATATTATATCTATATATATATATATATATATATATATATATATATATATATATATATATATATATATATATATATATATATACATATATATACATGTTCAGTTTATACATAAACTGAACTGTTTTCCTGCAGAGGAAGAAAAAAAAATCACCTAACAGCTATGTAAGTATATATAGAATATTTTGTTCCCTGTAAGCGATTGAAGAGAATAAACAGATGAAAGAGAAACGTAATTCTAGGCGATTATCATGCAATGATAAGTATGCTCATTATTAGATACGTTAATCTGCGTTGATATTGTGATAATTTATCGCATAGACATCGTAATGTAATTATATCAATATAACTATTATTACTTTTCATGACTATAAAAGGATGCTGCCGATGCAACCTTATCAGCACAATAGTCACAGATAAATTCCAAAGCAAACAACGGAAAAGGAAGCCCCGCCCCTGCCACGCGTCAGGAGGAAACAGACAGCGCAGAGACACGCCCATTTCCACGTGAGTTTAACTTTCACCAAGAGTCCATTATCGGCTGGGAAGCTCCTTCTTATCTTGACACCTTCCTCGCTTCTGGTCCCATTGCTTCCGACACAGTGAAGCTAGGACTGGGATGTTCGCACTTAGATATGTATATACTTCGCGCTAAAACAGATCTTGATATGTGTGTGTGTATGTGTGTGTGGGTGCGTGCGTGCGTGCGTGTGTGTGTGTGTGTGTGTGTGTGTGTGTGTATGTGTGTGTGTGTGTGTGTGTGTGTGTGTGTGTGTGTGTGTGTGTGTGTGTGTGTGTGTATGAGGATAATGGTAAGAGCAGACTTTTAAATGCATTTATTTCCACACGCAAAACTTTTTTTCTTTACTTTCGCTACATTTACTAGTTCATGTATGTATTTATTAATTTACCGGTCATTATATCCTAATCTCTTTCTTTATGGTGGATACCAAGGAATTTTTGTCAAAATTTCGTACAAATATCACCTTTTCTGCAAGCAATTCGCAAAACCTGACAAATCGGGGATCAAAATGAGTCCCGCCTGCTTCGAAAAGTTACAGCTTTGTCACACAATTACTTTTGTCGCTGCCATTGCATGGCATTGCATGTTTATCCCTGATGTCGTGTTTGTCGAAAGAGAAGAAGAAACAAGACGGACATTACATGACCAACGCACACCTGACGGAAATATGGCCAGAATCGGTCGAAAATTGAACCAGTAATCCCCAACCGAGGTACCGGGAACCCAAGGCTTCCTAGAGTAAATAAGTAAGAAACAAGACAAAATATGTAAACCAGCTGAAATAGTCTGCGCCAACAGAAACAAGCCGCATATCATCCTGAAGGTATACCTAAAATTGTTCTTTTTGTTTTTCATTTTCTGTAAGTATTATGGAAAGCAATCCGGGGAGTTCCGCCGAACTGAAAAGCTTGGGACTCGCTGCACCGAATCGCGAGCTTCGTTTTGTTAAAATACGTTCGATACAAAAGGGTAAAAAAAATATGAAATAGATGAAAGATCTCATAGATATTAGAAATCTGAGAAAGCGGTTTCGAAATGAGACCTAATTCCAACGTAATGAAATGAAATTTGACCAAATATTCCGAATATTTGGCGGTTGTTGTGGAGTATCGTTATCAGAACGCAGCAGGGAAAAGGAAAGAGAGAGAGAAGTGTTTTTCATTTCTGTCTCTTTGGCACGATTGCGTAATTACCCTTTCAGAAACTACAGAATGTCTAGCGTGATAATTAATAACCTAGAGCAAATCGTTAAAAAAAGGGTTGATTAGCGATTCAATATTATGATTAGTTTACGCAAATGTCGACAAGGAAAATATCGGATCAGAAAAACGATTTCTTTCATACGAAGCGAAAACACATGTTATGGAACTGGCTGTGGGAGGGATACAACATGTCGGACACGTTTTAAGAGTCCCATGATATTACCGATGGCCAGAAGAGGTGAGCATCCCACTACGTCAAGAGCCACTGTCTTTCCATAGCACAAATATATTGACATGCTGGTGCACATCCTGTACGCGTATTTAAACTAAAATAGAGATTTCTGTGTGACAGAAAATAAAATTCAAGTCAAAGTAAATCGACTTCAGAAAATAAAAGGTTTACTTTGGATGCTTAATAAAAGTCTGTTTGTTTGAGCTTGTAGTCATGACTACATGGGAAATCTTGCATTAGCTAAGCTTTTCATGTGCGAGTTGCATTTTGCAGAAACAAGAGAGGCCTTCCACTGCTAGACCAGGAAGGGGAGTCGGTTTGCACGTGTCTGCGGGGACAGATGCATGACAAGGCGAACCAGGGGGAAATGCAGGAACGCAAAAAAAGAATCAGTTGAAATGTATTTAGTGTAGTGCTTTGTCACTTTACATTAGTCAGCTCGATTTACTCAGTATAATAGACGGAATTTGCCTTATCTATTAAAATCTGCAATTTTGTAAGCTAGTGCACGTTCTTGCAGTGATTTTTAAAAGCATTTACATGAGATATTCCAATATTGTCAAGAGAAACTTTATAAGAATCAGTCTCGCTCTCTCTCTCTCTCTCTCTCTCTCTCTCTCTCTGTTTCTCTCTCTCTCTCTCTCTCTCTCTCTCTCTCTCTCTCTCTCTCTCTCTCTCTCGCTGTGTGTGCGTGGACAAATAAGTAAAAAATTAAATAGAAAAAAAACACAAACCACATAAAGTATACACGCGCTTATATATACTCCATTTGATGCTGGAAAAATCAACAAACGCCATTTCATTTTAAAATTGTTCATTCCTATAAGTAATGTTATCAATATATCAAATTATTGAAGCTGCTCTCACAATATAATGTCGATGGTGCATTTTATCATTAACCCTTCTATTGCTTTGTAAAAAAAAAAATAATAATAATAATAATAAAAATAAATAAAAATAAAATAAAATAATAATAGTAATAATAAAATGAAATTAATAAAACTAATTCATATTTCATACAGCAGGAAAATTTGAAATTGCATCTTCTAGTTTCAAATGAAATACCTCGATTGATTCCTTACTGATAACAACGGTTAATACTACACATTTCTAGATTGATGTAACAGGCCGCTATTGTTGTACAAAGGATACAAAAGAATAAATGGAACAATTGCACGTTCATGCTGCTTCTGTTTCCTGCTTCAGTTCCATGGACCTGCTATTGCTTTTTAAAATCATTTCAGTAAATATCATCTCAGAAGAGATTGATGAAGATAGAAGCGAAGAATAAGCTCCGGAGAACTGTACTTCTGTTATGCCTTTACAAAATGAAACAACGAAATCGTACAAAAACAACCATTTTCACAAAAGAGAAATCCAACAAACTTATCATCGATTGCATTTCTAGAATTGTCCTTTTTAAGCACTTACGACACATATGAACCTTGAATGCCAGGCAGCCAGCTGAAATGACAGTATGACCTTGCTTGACAATCTTTTCGAACAGAACATGAACAAAGTGACACATGCGGGCTCGTCAGTAACCACAATTATGAACCAGGCAGCCGGTCCTCATGACACAAATCACTTCGCATCATGAAGAAACATCTGTGATACGGCACGCGTGGACAGTATTCTCTCCCCCCCCCCCCCCCTATCCCCCTTCCGGTGACTCATAACTCGAGCGACATACACAGCAAGGCCTCGGTTGTGGTTATCGCTTGTGCACAATTCATGCTAGGAATAATACACACGTATTATGGCTATGGAAGGAGGCGATTACGTTTGTGAATTTGCCTCTATACATTGTTTCTATACATAAACCACACATATTGACATTTCTGTAGATGTATACACTGCATATACAATATTTAGATATAGAGAGAGATAAGCGTGCGGGTGCACGTGGCTTACTCGGAGTATTACAAAAATCCACACA